>NW_025960479.1:0-56579 GCF_023159225.1 Perognathus longimembris pacificus
AGTACATTATCCTTTCCCCTGTGTAATTACCTTAACAAGCTCCAGCTGTTTTTATTCTCAGAAGGTTTACTCCCTGATATACAGCTGACTAGCCCCTTCGTAAGTGCAGGTCCTAAATGAGCTTTTTTCTCTGTTCCCTTACCACAATCCAGATTCTTTTGGGGAGTTACCAGTACAGTACCATACCAGGAAGTACTTAATTTATTAAGCTACTGCTTTTCTTAATCTCAGTGGAGATATTTACTGATAAACAGCTACCTACGCAGCATGTTCATGTCGTTCCTAAATGAGCTTTATATCTCTCTCCCCTCACCACAAATCAGATTCTTCTGAGGAGTTCCCAGTACATTATCCTTTCCCCGGTGTAATTACCTTAACAAGCTCCAGCTGTTTTTATTCTCAGAAGGTTTACTCCCTGATATACAGCTGCCTACCCCCTTCGTAAGTGCAGGTCCTAAATGAGCTTTTTTCTCTGTTCCCTCACCACAATCCAGATTCTTTTGGGGAGTTACCAGTACAGTAACCATACCAGGAAGTACTTAATTTATTAAGCTACTGCTTTTCTTAATCTCAGTGGAGATATTTACTGATAAACAGCTACCTACGCAACATGTTCATGTCGTTCCTAAATGAGCTTTTATCTCTCTCCCCTCACCACAAATCAGATTCTTCTGAGGAGTTCGCAGTACATTATCCTTTCCCCTGTGTAATTACCTTAACAAGCTCCAGCTGTTTTTATTATCAGAAGGTTTACTCCCTGATATACAGCTGCCTACCCCCTTTGTAAGTGCAGGTCCTAAATGAGCTTTTTTCTCTGTTCCCTCACCACAATCCAGATTCTTTTGGGGAGTTACAAGTACAGTACCATACCAGGAAGTACTTAATTTATTAAGCTACTGCTTTTCTTAATGTCAGTGGAGATATTTACTGATAAACAGCTACCTACGCAGCATGTTCATGTCGTTCCTAAATGAGCTTTTATCTCTCTCCCCTCACCACAAATCAGATTCTTCTGAGGAGTTCCCAGTACATTATCCTTTCCCCTGTGTAATTACCTTAACAAGCTCCAGCTGTTTTTATTCTCAGAAGGTTTACTCCCTGATATACAGCTGCCTACCCCCTTCGTAAATGCAGGTCCTAAATGAGCTTTTTTCTCTGTTCCCTCACCACAATCCAGATTCTTTTGGTGAGTTACCAGTACAGTAACCATACCAGGAAGTACTTAATTTATTAAGCTACTGGTTTTCTTAATCTCAGTGGAGATATTTACTGATAAACAGCTACCTATGCAGCATGTTCATGTTGTTCCTAAATGAGCTTTTATCTCTCTCCCCTCACCACAAATCAGATTCTTCTGAGGAGTTCCAGTACATTATCCTTTCCCCTGTGTAATTACCTTAAAAAGCTCCAGCTCTTTTTATTCTCAGAAGGTTTACTCCCAGATATACAGCTGCCTACCCCCTTCGTAAGTGCAGGTCCTAAATGAGATTTTTTTCCTGTTCCCTCACCACAATCCAGATTCTTTTGGGGATTTACCAGTAGAGTAACCATACCAGGAAGTACTTAATTTATTAAGCTACTGCTTTTCTTAATCTCAGAGGAGATATTTACTGATAAACAGCTACCTACGCAGCATGTTCATATCGTTCCTAAATGAGCTTTTATCTCTCTCCCCTCACCACAAATCAGATTCTTCTGAGGAGTTCCCAGTACATTATCCTTTCCCCTGTGTAATTACCTTAACAAGCTCCAGCTGTTTTTATTCTCAGAAGGTTTACTCCCTGATATACAGCTGCCTAGCCCCTTCGTAAGTGCAGGTCCTAAATGAGCTTTTTTCTCTGTTCCCTCACCACAATCCAGATTCTTTTGGGGAGTTACCAGTACAGTATCTATATCAGGAAGTACTTAATTTATTAAGCTACTGCTTTTCTTAATCTCAGTGGAGATATTTACTGATAAACAGCTACGTATGCAGCATGTTCATGTCGTTCCTAAATGAGCTTTTATCTCTCTCCCCTCACCACAAATCAGATTCTTCTGAGGAGTTCCCAGTACATTATCCTTTCCCCTGTGTAATTACCTTAACAACTCCAGCTGTTTTTATTCTCAGAAGGTTTACTCCCTGATATACAGCTGCCTACCCCCTTCGTAAGTGCAGGTCCTAAATGAGCTTTTTTCTCTGTTCCCTCACCACAATCCAGATTCTTTTGGGGAGTTACCAGTACAGTAACCATACCAGGAAGTACTTAATTTATTAAGCTACTGCTTTTCTTAATCTCAGTGGAGATATTTACTGATAAACAGCTACCTACGCAGCATGTTCATGTCGTTCCTAAATGAGCTTTTATCTCTCTCCCCTCACCACAAATCAGATTCTTCTGAGGAGTTCCCAGTACATTATCCTTTCCCCTGTGTAATTACCTTAACAAGCTCCAGCTGTTTTTATTCTCAGAAGGTTTACTCCCTGATATACAGCTGCCTACCCCCTTCGTAAGTGCAGGTCCTAAATGAGCTTTTTTCTCTGTTCCCTCACCACAATCCAGATTCTTTTGGGGAGTTACCAGTACAGTACCATACCAGGAAGTACTTAATTTATTAAGCTACTGCTTTTCTTAATCTCAGTGGAGATATTTACTGATAAACAGCTACCTACGCAGCATGTTCATGTCGTTCCTAAATGAGCTTTATATCTCTCTCCCCTCACCACAAATCAGATTCTTCTGAGGAGTTCCCAGTACATTATCCTTTCCCCGGTGTAATTACCTTAACAAGCTCCAGCTGTTTTTATTCTCAGAAGGTTTACTCCCTGATATACAGCTGCCTACCCCCTTCGTAAGTGCAGGTCCTAAATGAGCTTTTTTCTCTGTTCCCTCACCACAATCCAGATTCTTTTGGGGAGTTACCAGTACAGTAACCATACCAGGAAGTACTTAATTTATTAAGCTACTGCTTTTCTTAATCTCAGTGGAGATATTTACTGATAAACAGCTACCTACGCAGCATGTTCATGTCGTTCCTAAATGAGCTTTTATCTCTCTCCCCTCACCACAAATCAGATTCTTCTGAGGAGTTCCCAGTACATTATCCTTTCCCCTGTGTAATTACCTTCACAAGCTCCAGCTGTTTTTATTCTCAGAAGGTTTACTCCCTGATATACAGCTGCCTACCCCCTTCGTAAGTGCAGGTCCTAAATGAGCTTTTTTCTCTGTTCCCTCACCACAATCCAGATTCTTTTGGGGAGTTACCAGTACAGTAACCATACCAGGAAGTACTTAATTTATTAAGCTACTGCTTTTGTTAATCTCAGTGGAGATATTTACTGATAAACTGCTACGTATGCAGCATGTTCATGTCGTTCCTAAAGGAGCTTTTATCTCTCTCCCCTCACCACAAATCAGATTCTTCTGAGGATTCCCAGTACATTATCCTTTCCCCTGTGTAATTACCATAACAAGCTCCAGCTGTTTTTATTCTCAGAAGGTTTACTCCCTGATATACAGCTGCCTACCTCCTTCGTAAGTGCAGTTCCTAAATGAGCTTTTTTCTCTGTTCCCTCAACACAATCCAGATTCTTTTGGGGAGTTACCAGTACAGAAACCATACCAGGAAGTACTTAATTTATTAAGCTACTGCTTTTCTTAATCTCAGTGGAGATATTTACTGATAAACAGCTACCTACGCAGCATGTTCATGTCGTTCCTAAATGAGCTTTTATCTCTCTCCCCTCACCACAAATCAGATTCTTCTGAGGAGTTCCCAGTACATTATCCTTTCCCCTGTGTAATTACCTTAACAAGCTCCAGCTGTTTTTATTCTCAGAAGGTTTACTCCCTGATATACTGCTGCCTACCCCCTTCGTAAGTGCAGGTCCTAAATGAGCTTTTTCTCTGTTCCCTCACCAAATCCAGATTCTTTTGGGGAGTTACCAGTACAGTAACAATACCCGGAAGTACTTAATTTATTAAGCTACTGCTTTGCTTAATCTCAGTGGAGATATTTACTGATAAACAGCTACCTACGCAGCATGTTCATGTCGTTCCTAAATGAGCTTTTATCTCTCTCCCCTCACCACAAATCAGATTCTTCTGAGGAGTTCCCAGTACATTATCCTTTCCCCTGTGTAATTACCTTAACAAGCTCCAGCTTTTTTTATTCTCAGAAGGTTTACTCCCTGATATACAGCTGACTACCCCCTTCGTAAGTGCAGGTGCTAAATGAGCTTTTTTCTCTGTTCCCTCACCACTATCCAGATTCTTTTGGGGAGTTACCAGTACAGTAACCATACCAGGAAGTACTTAATTTATTAAGCAACTGCTTTTCTTAATCTCAGTGGAGATATTTCTGATAAACAGCTACCTACGCAGCATGTTCATGTCGTTCCTAAATGAGCTTTTATCTCTCTCCCCTCACCACAAATCAGATTCTTCTGAGGATTTCCCAGTACATTATCCTTTCCCCTGTGTAATTACCTTAACAAGCTCCAGCTGTTTTTATTCTCAGAAGGTTTACTCCCTGATATACAGCTGCCTACCCCCTTCGTAAGTGCAGGTCCTAAATGAGCTTTTTTCTCTGTTCCCTCACCACAATCCAGATTCTTTTGGGGAGTTACCAGTACAGTATCCATACCAGGAAGTACTTAATTTATTAAGCTACTGCTTTTCTTAATCTCAGTGGAGATATTTACTGATAAACAGCTACCTATGCAGCATGTTCATGTCGTTCCTAAATGAGCTTTTATCTCTCTCCCCTCACCACAAATCAGATTCTTCTGAGGAGTTCCCAGTACATTATCCTTTCCCCTGTGTAATTACCTTAACAAGCTCCAGCTGTTTTTATTCTCAGAAGGTTTACTCCCTGATATACAGCTACCTACCTCCTTGGTAAGTGCAGTTCCTAAATGAGCTTTTTTCTCTGTTCCCTCACCACAATCCAGATTCTTTTGGGGAGTTACCAGTACAGAAACAATACCAGGAAGTACTTAATTTATTAAGCTACTGCTTTTCTTAATCTCAGGAGATATTTAAGATGAACAGCTACCTACGCAGCATGTTCATGTCGTTCCTAAATGAGCTTTTATCTCTCTCCCCTCACCACAAATCAGATTCTTCTGAGGAGTTCCCAGTACATTATCCTTTCCCCTGTGTAATTACCTTAACAAGCTCCAGCTGTTTTTATTCTCAGAAGGTTTACTCCCTGATATACAGCTGCCTACCCCCTTCGTAAGTGCAGGTCCTAAATGAGCTTTATTCTCTGTTCCCTCACCAAAATCCAGATTCTTTTGGGGAGTTACCAGTACAGTAACAATACCAGGAAGTACGTAATTTATTAAGCTACTGCTTTTCTTAATCTCAGTGGAGATATTTACTGATAAACAGCTACCTACGCAGCATGTTCATGTCGTTCCTAAATGAGCTTTTATCTCTCTCCCCTCACCACAAGTCAGATTCTTCTGAGGAGTTCCCAGTACATTATCCTTTCCCCTGTGTAATTACCTTAACAAGCTCCGGCTTTTTTATTCTCAGAAGTTTTACTCACTGATATACAGCTGACTACCCCCTTCGTAAGTGCAGGTCCTAAATGAGCTTTTTTCTCTGTTCCCTCACCACAATCCAGATTCTTTTGGGGAGTTACCAGTACAGTAACCATACCAGAAAGTACTTAATTTATTAAGCTACTGCTTTTCTTAATCTCAGTGGAGATATTTACTGATAAACAGCTACCTACGCAGCATGTTCATGTCGTTCCTAAATGAGCTTTTATCTCTCTCCCCTCACCACAAATCAGATTCTTCTGAGGAGTTCCCAGTACATTATCCTTTCCCCTGTGTAATTACCTTAACAAGCTCCAGCTGTTTTTTTCTCAGAAGGTTTACTCCCTGATATACAGCTGCCTACCCCCTTCGTAAGTGCAGGTCCTAAATGAGCTTTTTTCTCTGTTCCCTCACCACAATCCAGATTCTTTTGGGGAGTTACCAGTACAGTAACCATACCAGGAAGTACTTATTTATTAAGCTACTGCTTTTCTTAATCTCAGTGGAGATATTTACTGATAAACAGCTATCTACGCAGCATGTTCATGTCGTTCCTAAATGAGCTTTTATCTCTCTCCCCTCACCACAAATCAGATTCTTCTGAGGAGTTCCCAGTACATTATCCTTTCCCCTGTGTAATTACCTTAACAAGCTCCAGCTGTTTTTATTCTCAGAAGGTTTACTCCCTGATATACAGCTGCCTACCCCCTTCGTAAGTGCAGGTCCTAAATGAGCTTTTTTTTCTGCTCCCTCACCACAATCCAGATTCTTTTCGGGAGTTACCAGTACAGTAACCATACCAGGAAGTACTTAATTTATTAAGCTACTGCTTTTCTTAATCTCAGTGGAGATATTTACTGATAAACAGCTACCTACGCAGCATGTTCATGTCGTTCCTAAATGAGCTTTTATCTCTCTCCCCTCACCACAAATCAGATTCTTCTGAGGAGTTCCCAGTACATTATCCTTTCCCCTGTGTAATTACCTTAACAAGCTCCAGCTGTTTTTATTCTCAGAAGTTTTACTCCCTGATATACAGCTGCCTAACCCCTTCGTAAGTGCAGGTCATAAATGAGCTTTTTTCTCTGTTCCCTCACCACAATCCAGATTCTTTTGGGGAGTTACCAGTACAGTAACCATACCAGGAAGTACTTAATTTATTAAGCTACTGCTTTTCTTAATCTCAGTGGAGATATTTACGGATAAACAGCTACCTACACAGCATGTTCCTGTCGTTCCTAAATGAGCTTTTATCTCTCTCCCCTCACCACAAATCAGATTCTTCTGAGGAGTTCCCAGTACATTATCCTTTCCCCTGTGTAATTACCTTAACAAGCTCCAGCTGTATTTATTCTCAGAAGGTTTACTCCCTGATATACAGCTGCTTACTCCCTTCGTAAGTGCAGGTCCTAAATGAGCTTTTTTCTCTGTTCCCTCACCACAATCCAGATTCTTTTGGGGAGTTACCAGTACAGAAACAATACCAGGAAGTACTTAATTTATTAAGCTACTGCTTTTCTTAATCTCAGTGGAGATATTTACTGATAAACAGCTACCTACGCAGCATGTTCATGTCGTTCCTAAATGAGCTTTTATCTCTCTGCCCTCACCACAATTCAGATTCTTCTGAGGAGTTCCAAGTACATTATCCTTTCCCCTGTGTAATTACCTTAACAAGCTCCAGCTGTTTTTATTATCAGAAGGTTTACTCCCTGATATACAGCTGCCTACCCCCTTCGTAAGTGCAGGTCTTAAATGAGCTTTTTTCTCTGTTCCCTCACCACAATCCAGATTCTTTTGGGGAGTTACCAGTACAGTAACCATACCAGGAAGTACTTAAATTATTAAGCTACTGCTTTTCTTAATCTCAGTGGAGATATTTTCTGATAAACAGCTACCTACGCAGCATGTTCATGTCGTTCCTAAATGAGCTTTTATCTCTCTCCCCTCACCAAAATCAGATTCTTCTGAGGAGTTCCCAGTACATTATCCTTTCACCTGTGTAATTACCTTAACAACCTCCAGCTCTTTTTATTCTCAGAAGGTATACTCCCTGATATACTGCTGCCTACCCCCTTCGTAAGTGCAGGTCCTAAATGAGCTTTTTTCTCTGTTCCCTCACCACAATCCAGATTCTTTTGGTGAGTTACCAGTAGAGTAACCATACCAGGAAGTACTTAATTTATTAAGCTACTGCTTTTCTTAATCTCAGTGGAGATATTTACTGATAAACAGCTACCTCCGAAGCATGTTCATATCGTTCCTAAATGAGCTTTTATCTCTCTCCCCTCACCAAAATCAGATTCTTCTGAGGAGTTCCCAGTACATTATCCTTTCCCCTGTGTAATTACCTTAACAAGCTCCAGCTGTTTTTATTCTCAGAAGGTTTACTCCCTGATATACAGCTGCCTACCCCCTTCGTAAGTGCAGGTCCTAAATGAGCTTTTTTCTCTGTTCCCTCACCACAATCCAGATTCTTTTGGGGAGTTACAAGTACAGTAACCATACCAGGAAGTACTTAATTTATTAAGCTACTGCTTTTCTTAATCTCAGTGGAGATATTTACTGATAAACAGCTACCTACGCAGCATGTTCATGTCGTTCCTAAATGAGCTTTTATCTCTCTCCCCTCACCACAAATCAGATTCTTCTGAGGAGTTCCCAGTACATTATCCTTTCCCCTGTGTAATTACCTTAACAAGCTCCAGCTGTTTTTATTCTCAGAAGGTTTACTCCCTGATATACAGCTGCCTACCCCCTTCGTAAATGCAGGTCCTAAATGAGCTTTTTTCTCTGTTCCCTCACCACAATCCAGATTCTTTTGGTGAGTTACCAGTACAGTAACCATACCAGGAAGTACTTAATTTATTAAGCTACTGGCTTTTCTTAATCTCAGTGGAGATATTTACTGATAAACAGCTACCTATGCAGCATGTTCATGTTGTTCCTAAATGAGCTTTTATCTCTCTCCCCTCACCACAAATCAGATTCTTCTGAGGAGTTCCAGTACATTATCCTTTCCCCTGTGTAATTACCTTAAAAAGCTCCAGCTGTTTTTATTCTCAGAAGGTTTACTCCCAGATATACAGCTGCCTACCCCCTTCGTAAGTGCAGGTCCTAAATGAGATTTTTTTCCTGTTCCCTCACCACAATCCAGATTCTTTTGGGGATTTACCAGTAGAGTAACCATACCAGGAAGTACTTAATTTATTAAGCTACTGCTTTTCTTAATCTCAGTGGAGATATTTACTGATAAACAGCTACCTACGCAGCATGTTCATATCGTTCCTAAATGAGCTTTTATCTCTCTCCCCTCACCACAATCAGATTCTTCTGAGGAGTTCCCAGTACATTATCCTTTCCCCTGTGTAATTACCTTAACAAGCTCCAGCTGTTTTTATTCTCAGAAGGTTTACTCCCTGATATACAGCTGCCTAGCCCCTTCGTAAGTGCATGTCCTAAATGAGCTTTTTTCTCTGTTCCCTCACCACAATCCAGATTCTTTTGGGGAGTTACCAGTACAGTATCTATATCAGGAAGTACTTAATTTATTAAGCTACTGCTTTTCTTAATCTCAGTGGAGATATTTACTGATAAACAGCTACGTATGCAGCATGTTCATGTCGTTCCTAAATGAGCTTTTATCTCTCTCCCCTCACCACAAATCAGATTCTTCTGAGGAGTTCCCAGTACATTATCCTTTCCCCTGTGTAATTACCTTAACAACTCCAGCTGTTTTTATTCTCAGAAGGTTTACTCCCTGATATACAGCTGCCTACCCCCTTCGTAAGTGCAGGTCCTAAGTGAGCTTTTTTCTCTGTTCCCTCACCACAATCCAGATTCTTTTGGGGAGTTACCAGTACAGTAACCATACCAGGAAGTACTTAATTTATTAAGCTACTGCTTTGCTTAATCTCAGTGGAGATATTTACTGATAAACAGCTACCTACGCAGCATGTTCATATCATTCCTAAATGAGCTTTTATCTCTCTCCCCTCACCACAAATCAGATTCTTCTGAGGAGTTCCCAGTACATTATCCTTTCCCCTGTGTAATTACCTTAACAAGCTCCAGGTGTTTTTATTCTCAGAATGTTTACTCCCTGATATACAGCTGACTAGCCCCTTCGTAAGTGCAGGTCCTAAATGAGCTTTTTTCTCTGTTCCCTCACCACAATCCAGATTCTTTTGGGGAGTTACAAGTACAGTATCTATAGCAGGAAGTACTTAATTTATTAAGCTACTGCTTTTCTTAATCTCAGTGGAGATATTTACTGATAAACAGCTACGTATGCAGCATGTTCATGTCGTTCCTAAATGAGCTTTTATCTCTCTCCCCTCACCAAAAATCAGATTCTTCTGAGGAGTTCCCAGTACATTATCCTTTCCCCTGTGTAATTACCTTAACTAGCTCCAGCTGTTTTTATTCTCAGAAGGTTTACTCCCTGATATACAGCTGCTACCCCCTTCGTAAGTGCAGGTCCTAAATGAGCTTTTTTCTCTGTTCCCTCACCACAATCCAGATTCTTTTGGGAGTTACAGTACAGTAACCATACCAGGAAGTACTTAATTTATTAAGCTACTGCTTTTCTGAATCTCAGTGGAGATATTTACTGATAAACAGCTACCTACGCAGCATGTTCATGTCGTTCCTAAATGAGCTTTTATCTCTCTCCCCTCACCACAAATCAGATTCTTCTGAGGAGTTCCCAGTACATTATCCTTTCCCCGGTGTAATTACCTTAACAAGCTCCAGCTGTTTTTATTCTCAGAGGGTTTACTCCCTGATATACAGCTGCCTACCCCCTTCGTAAGTGCAGGTCCTAAATGAGCTTTTTTCTCTGTTCCCTCACCACAATCCAGATTCTTTTGGGGAGTTACCAGTACAGAAACCATACCAGGAAGTACTTAATTTATTAAGCTACTGCTTTTCTTAATCTCAGTGGAGATATTTACTGATAAACAGCTACCTACGCAGCATGTTTATGTCGTTCCTAAATGAGCTTTTATCTCTCTCCCCTCACCACAAATCAGATTCTTCTGAGGAGTTCCCAGTACATTATCCTTTCCCCTGTGTAATTACCTTAACAAGCTCCAGCTGTTTTTATTCTCAGAAGGTTTACTCCCTGATATACAGCTGCCTACCCCCTTCGAATGTGCAGGTCCTAAATGAGCTTTTTTCTCTGTTCCCTCACCACAATCCAGATTCTTTTGGGGAGTTACAAGTACAGTAACCATACCAGGAAGTACTTAATTTATTAAGCTACTGCTTTTCTTAATCTCAGTGGAGATATTTACTGATAAACAGCTACCTACGCAGCATGTTCATGTCGTTCCTAAATGAGCTTTTATCTCTCTCCCCTCACCACAAATCAGATTCTTCTGAGGAGTTCCCAGTACATTATCCTTTCCCCTGTGTAATTACCTTAACAACTCCAGCTGTTTTTATTCTCAGAAGGTTTACTCCCTGATATACAGCTGCCTACCCCCTTCGTAAGTGCAGGTCCTAAATGAGCTTTTTTCTCTGTTCCCTCACCACAATCCAGATTCTTTTGGGGAGTTACCAGTACAGTAACCATACCAGGAACTACTTAATTTATTAAGCTACTGCTTTGCTTAATCTCAGTGGAGATATTTACTGATAAACAGCTACCTACCCAGCATGTTCATATCATTCCTAAATGAGCTTTTATCTCTCTCCCCTCACCACAAATCAGATTCTTCTGAGGAGTTCCCAGTACATTATCCTTTCCCCTGTGTAATTACCTTAACAAGCTCCAGCTGTTTTTATTCTCAGAAGGTTTACTCCCTGATATACAGCTGACTAGCCCCTTCGTAAGTGCAGGTCCTAAATGAGCTTTTTTCTCTGTTCCCTCACCACAATCCAGATTACTTTTGGGGATTTACCAGTACAGTATCTATAGCAGGAAGTACTTAATTTATTAAGCTACTGCTTTTCTTAATCTCAGTGGAGATATTTACTGATAAACAGCTACGTATGCAGCATGTTCATGTCGTTCCTAAATGAGCTTTTATCTCTCTCCCCTCACCAAAAATCAGATTCTTCTGAGGAGTTCCCAGTACATTATCCTTTCCCCTGTGTAATTACCTTAACAAGCTCCAGCTGTTTTTATTCTCAGAAGGTTTACTCCCTGATATACAGCTGCATACCCCCTTCGTAAGTGCAGGTCCTAAATGAGCTTTTTTCTCTGTTCCCTCACCACAGTCCAGATTCTTTTGGGGAGTTACAAGTACAGTAACCATACCAGGAAGTACTTAATTTATTAAGCTACTGCTTTTCTTAATCTCAGTGGAGATATTTACTGATAAACAGCTACCTACACAGCATGTTCATGTCGTTCCTAAGTGAGCTTTTATCTCTCTCCCCTCACCACAAATCAGATTCTTCTGAGGAGTTCCCAGTACATTATCCTTTCCCCGGTGTAATTACCTTAACAAGCTCCAGCTGTTTTTATTCTCAGAAGGTTTACTCCCTGATATACAGCTGCCTACCCCCTTCGTAACTGCAGGTCCTAAATGAGCTTTTTTCTCTGTTCCCTCACCACAATCCAGATTCTTTTGGGGAGTTACCAGTACAGTAACCATACCAGGAAGTACTTAATTTATTAAGCTACTGCTTTTCTTAATCTCAGTGGAGATATTTACTGATAAACAGCTACCTACGCAGCATGTTTATGTCGTTCCTAAATGAGCTTTTATCTCTCTCCCCTCACCACAAATCAGATTCTTCTGAGGAGATCCCAGTACATTATCCTTTCCCCTGTGTAATTACCTTAACAAGCTCCAGCTGTTTTTATTCTCAGAACGATTTACTCCCTGATATACAGCTGCCTACCCCCTTCGTAAGTGCAGGTCCTAAATGAGCTTTTTTCTCTGTTCCCTCACCACAATCCAGATTCTTTTGGGGAGTTACAAGTACAGTATCTCTAGCAGGAAGTACTTAATTTATTAAGCTACTGCTTTTCTTAATCTCAGTGGAGATATTTACTGATAAACAGCTACGTATTCAGCATGTTCATGTCGTTCCTAAATGAGCTTTTATCTCTCTCCCTCACCACAAATCAGATTCTTCTGAGGAGTTCCCAGTACATTATCCTTTCCCCTGTGTAATTACCTTAACAAGCTCCAGCTGTTTTTATTCTCAGAAGGTTTACTCCCTGATATACAGCTGCCTACCCCCTTCGTAAGTGCAGGTCCTAAATGAGCTTTTTTCTCTGTTCCCTCACCACAATCCAGATTCTTTTGGGGAGTTACCAGTACAGTAACCATACCAGGAAGTACTTAATTTATTAATCTACTGCTTTTCTTAATCTCAGTGGAGATATTTACTGATAAACAGCTACCTACGCAGCATGTTCATGTTGTTCCTAAATGAGCTTTTATCTCTCTCCCCTCACCACAAATCAGATTCTTCTGAGGAGTTCCCAGTACATTATCCTTTCCCCTGTGTAATTACCTTAACAACTCCAGCTGTTTTTATTCTCAGAAGGTTTACTCCCTGATATACAGCTGCCTACCCCCTTCGTAAGTGCAGGTCCTAAGTGAGCTTTTTTCTCTGTTCCCTCACCACAATCCAGATTCTTTTGGGGAGTTACCAGTACAGTAACCATACCAGGAAGTACTTAATTTATTAAGCTACTGCTTTGCTTAATCTCAGTGGAGATATTTACTGATAAACAGCTACCTACGCAGCATGTTCATATCATTCCTAAATGAGCTTTTATCTCTCTCCCCTCACCACAAATCAGATTCTTCTGAGGAGTTCCCAGTACATTATCCTTTCCCCTGTGTAATTACCTTAACAAGCTCCAGGTGTTTTTATTCTCAGAATGTTTACTCCCTGATATACAGCTGACTAGCCCCTTCGTAAGTGCAGGTCCTAAATGAGCTTTTTTCTCTGTTCCCTCATCACAATCCAGATTCTTTTGGGGAGTTACAAGTACAGTATCTATAGCAGGAAGTACTTAATTTATTAAGCTACTGCTTTTCTTAATCTCAGTGGAGATATTTACTGATAAACAGCTACGTATGCAGCATGTTCATGTCGTTCCTAAATAAGCTTTTATCTCTCTCCCCTCACCAAAAATCAGATTCTTCTGAGGAGTTCCCAGTACATTATCCTTTCCCCTGTGGAATTACCTTAACTAGCTCCAGCTGTTTTTATTCTCAGAAGGTTTACTCCCTGATATACAGCTGCATACCCCCTTCGTAAGTGCAGGTCCTAAATGAGCTTTTTTCTCTGTTCCCTCACCACAGTCCAGATTCTTTTGGGGAGTTACAAGTACAGTAACCATACCAGGAAGTACTTAATTTATTAAGCTACTGCTTTTCTGAATCTCAGTGGAGATATTTACTGATAAACAGCTACCTACGCAGCATGTTCATGTCGTTCCTAAGTGAGCTTTTATCTCTCTCCCCTCACCACAAATCAGATTCTTCTGAGGAGTTCCCAGTACATTATCCTTTCCCCGGTGTAATTACCTTAACAAGCTCCAGCTGTTTTTATTCTCAGAGGGTTTACTCCCTGATATACAGCTGCCTACCCCCTTCGTAAGTGCAGGTCCTAAATGAGCTTTTTTCTCTGTTCCCTCACCACAATCCAGATTCTTTTGGGGAGTTACCAGTACAGAAACCATACCAGGAAGTACTTAATTTATTAAGCTACTGCTTTTCTTAATCTCAGTGGAGATATTTACTGATAAACAGCTACCTACGCAGCATGTTTATGTCGTTCCTAAATGAGCTTTTATCTCTCTCCCCTCACCACAAATCAGATTCTTCTGAGGAGTTCCCAGTACATTATCCTTTCCCCTGTGTAATTACCTTAACAAGCTCCAGCTGTTTTTATTCTCAGAAGGTTTACTCCCTGATATACAGCTGCCTACCCCCTTCGAATGTGCAGGTCCTAAATGAGCTTTTTTCTCTGTTCCCTCACCACAATCCAGATTCTTTTGGGGAGTTACAAGTACAGTAACCATACCAGGAAGTACTTAATTTATTAAGCTACTGCTTTTCTTAATCTCAGTGGAGATATTTACTGATAAACAGCTACCTACGCAGCATGTTCATGTCGTTCCTAAATGAGCTTTTATCTCTCTCCCCTCACCACAAATCAGATTCTTCTGAGGAGTTCCCAGTACATTATCCTTTCCCCTGTGTAATTACCTTAACAACTCCAGCTGTTTTTATTCTCAGAAGGTTTACTCCCTGATATACAGCTGCCTACCCCCTTCGTAAGTGCAGGTCCTAAATGAGCTTTTTTCTCTGTTCCCTCACCACAATCCAGATTCTTTTGGGGAGTTACCAGTACAGTAACCATACCAGGAACTACTTAATTTATTAAGCTACTGCTTTGCTTAATCTCAGTGGAGATATTTACTGATAAACAGCTACCTACCAGCATGTTCATATCATTCCTAAATGAGCTTTTATCTCTCTCCCCTCACCACAAATCAGATTCTTCTGAGGAGTTCCCAGTACATTATCCTTTCCCCTGTGTAATTACCTTAAAAGCTCCAGCTGTTTTTATTCTCAGAAGGTTTACTCCCTGATATACAGCTGACTAGCCCCTTCGTAAGTGCAGGTCCTAAATGAGCTTTTTTCTCTGTTCCCTCACCACAATCCAGATACTTTTGGGGATTTACCAGTACAGTATCTATAGCAGGAATTACTTAATTTATTAAGCTACTGCTTTTCTTAATCTCAGTGGAGATATTTACTGATAAACAGCTACGTATGCAGCATGTTCATGTCGTTCCTAAATGAGCTTTTATCTCTCTCCCCTCACCACAAATCAGATTCTTCTGAGGAGGTCCCAGTACATTATCCTTTCCCCTGTGTAATTACCTTAACAAGCTCCAGCTGTTTTTATTCTCAGAAGGTTTACTCCCTGATATACAGCTGACTACCCCCTTCGTAAGTGCAGGTGCTAAATGAGCTTTTTTCTCTGTTCCCTCACCACTATCCAGATTCTTTAGGGGAGTTACCAGTACAGTAACCATACCAGGAAGTACTTAATTTATTAAGCTACTGCTTTTCTTAATCTCAGTGGAGATATTTCTGATAAACAGCTACCTACGCAGCATGTTCATGTCGTTCCTAAATGAGCTTTTATCTCTCTCCCCTCACCACAAATCAGATTCTTCTGAGGATTTCCCAGTACATTATCCTTTCCCCTGTGTAATTACCTTAACAAGCTCCAGCTGTTTTTATTCTCAGAAGGTTTGCTCCCTGATATACAGCCGCCTACCCCCTTCGTAAGTGCAGGTCCTAAATGAGCTTTTTTCTCTGTTCCCTCACCACAATCCAGATTCTTTTGGGGAGTTACCAGTACAGTATCCATACCAGGAAGTACTTAATTTATTAAGCTATTGCTTATCTTAATCTCAGTGGAGATATTTACTGATAAACAGCTACGTATGCAGCATGTTCATGTCGTTCCTAAATGAGCTTTTATCTCTCTCCCCTCACCACAAATCAGATTCTTCTGAGGAGTTCCCAGTACATTATCCTTTCCCCTGTGTAATTACCTTAACAAGCTCCAGCTTTTTTTATTCTCAGAAGGTTTACTCCCTGATATACAGCTGCCTACCTCCTTGGTAAGTGCAGTTCCTAAATGAGCTTTTTTCTCTGTTCCCTCACCACAATCCAGATTCTTTTGGGGAGTTACCAGTAGAGAAACCATACCAGGAAGTACTTAATTTATTAAGCTACTGCTTTTCTTAATCTCAGGAGATATTTAAGATAAACAGCTACCTACGCAGCATGTTCATGTCGTTCCTAAATGAGCTTTTATCTCTCTCCCCTCAGCACAAATCAGATTCTTCTGAGGAGTTCCCAGTACATTATCCTTTCCCCTGTGTAATTACCTTAACAAGCTCCAGCTGTTTTTATTCTCAGAAGGTTTACTCCCTGATATACTGCTGCCTACCCCCTTCGTAAGTGCAGGTCCTAAATGAGCTTTATTCTCTGTTCCCTCACCAAAATCCAGATTCTTTTGGGGAGTTACCAGTACAGTAACAATACCAGGAAGTACTTAATTTATTAAGCTACTGCTTTTCTTAATCTCAGTGGAGATATTTACTGATAAACAGCTACCTACACAGCATGTTCATGTCGTTCCTAAATGAGCTTTTATCTCTCTCCCCTCACCACAAGTCAGATTCTTCTGAGGAGTTCCCAGGACATTATCCTTTCCCCTGTGTAATTACCTTAACAAGCTCCGGCTTTTTTTATTCTCAGAAGTTTTACTCACTGATATACAGCTGACTACCCCCTTCGTAAGTGCAGGTCCTAAATGAGCTTTTTTCTCTGTTCCCTCACTACAATCCAGATTCTTTTGGGGAGTTACCAGTATAGTAACCATACCAGAAAGTACTTAATTTATTAAGCTACTGCTTTTCTTAATCTCAGTGGAGATATTTACTGATAAACAGCTACCTACGCAGCATGTTCCTGTCGTTCCTAAATGAGCTTTTATCTCTCTCCCCTCACCACAAATCAGATTCTTCTGAGGAGTTCCCAGTACATTATCCTTTCCCCTGTGTAATTACCTTAACAAGCTCCAGCTGTTTTTTTCTCAGAAGGTTTACTCCCTGATATACAGCTGCCTACCCCCTTCGTAAGTGCAGGTCCTAAATGAGCTTTTTTCTCTGTTCCCTCACCACAATCCAGATTCTTTTGGGGAGTTACCAGTACAGTAACCATACCAAGAAGTACTTAATTTATTAAGCTACTGCTTTTGTTAATCTCAGTGGAGATATTTACTGATAAACAGCTACCTACGCAGCATGTTCATGTCGTTCCTAAATGAGCTTTTATCTCTCTCCCCTCACCCAAAATCAGATTCTTCTGAGGAGTTCCCAGTACATTATCCTTTCCCCTGTGTAATTACCTTAACAAGCTCCAGCTGTTTTTATTCTCAGAAGGTTTACTCCCTAATATACAGCAGCCTACCCACGTCGTAAGTGCAGGTCCTAAATGAGCTTTTTTCTCTGTTCCCTCACCACAATCCAGATTCTTTTGGGGAGTTACCAGTACAGTAACCATACCAGGAAGTACTTAATTTATTAAGCTACTGCTTTTCTTAATCTCAGTGGAGATATTTACTGATAAACAGCTACCTACGCAGCATGTTCATGTCGTTCCTAAATGAGCTTTTATCTCTCTCCCCTCACCACAAATCAGATTCTTCTGTGGAGTTCCCAGTACATTATCCTTTCCCCTGTGTAATTACCTTAACAAGCTCCAGCTGTTTTTATTCTCAGAAGGTTTACTCCCTGATATACAGCTGCCTAAACCCTTCGTAAGTGCAGGTCCTAAATGAGCTTTTTTCTCTGTTCCCTCACCACAATCCAGATTCTTTTTGGGAGTTACCAGTACAGTAACCATACCAGGAAGTACTTTATTTATTAAGCTACTGCTTTTCTTAATCTCAGTGGAGATATTTACTGATAAACAGCTATCTACGCAGCATGTTCCTGTCGTTCCTAAATGAGCTTTTATCTCTCTCCCCTCACCACAAATCAGATTCTTCTGAGGAGTTCCCAGTACATTATCCTTTCCCCTGTGTAATTACCTTAACAAGCTCCAGCTGTTTTTATTCTTAGAAGGTTTACTCCCTGATATACAGCTGCCTACCCCCTTCGTAAGTGCAGGTCCTAAATGAGCTTTTTTCTCTGTTCCCTCACCACAATCCAGATTCTTTTGGGGAGTTACCAGTACAGTAACCATACCAGGAAGTACTTAATTTATTAAGCTACTGCTTTTCTTAATCTCAGTGGAGATATTTACTGATAAACAGCTACCTATGCAGCATGTTCATGTCGTTCATAAATGAGCTTTTATCTGTCTCCCCTCACCACAAATCAGATTCTTCTGAGGAGTTCCCAGTACATTATCCTTTCCCCTGTGTAATTACCTTAACAAGCTCCAGCTGTTTTTATTCTCAGAAGGTTTACTCCCTGATATACAGCTGCCTACCCCCTTCGTAAGTGCAGGTCCTAAATGAGCTTTTTTTTCTGCTACATCACCACAATCTAGATTCTTTTCGGGAGTTACCAGTACAGTAACCATACCAGGAAGTACTTAATTTATTAAGCTACTGCTTTTCTTAATCTCAGTGGAGATATTTACTGATAAACAGCTACCTACGCAGCATGTTCATGTCGTTCTTAAATGAGCTTTTATCTCTCTCCCCTCACCAAAAATCAGATTCTTCTGAGGAGTTCCCAGTACATTATCCTTTCCCCTGTGTAATTACCTTAACAAGCCCCAGCTGTTTTTATTCTCAGAAGGTTTACTCCCTGATATACAGTAGCCTACCCCCGTCGTAAGTGCAGGTCCTAAATGAGCTTTTTTCTCTGTTCCCTCACCACAATCCAGATTCTTTTGGGGAGTTACCAGTACAGTAACCATACCAGGAAGTACTTAATTTATTAAGCTACTGCTTTTCTTAATCTCAGTGGAGATATTTACTGATAAACAGCTACCTACGCAGCATGTTCATGTCGTTCCTAAATGAGCTTTTATCTCTCTCCCCTCACCACAAATCAGATTCTTCTGTGGAGTTCCCAGTACATTATCCTTTCCCCTGTGTAATTACCTTAACAAGCTCCAGCTGTTTTTATTCTCAGAAGGTTTACTCCCTGATATACAGCTGCCTAAACCCTTCGTAAGTGCAGGTCCTAAATGAGCTTTTTTCTCTGTTCCCTCACCACAATCCAGATTCTTTTGGGGAGTTACCAGTACAGTAACCATACCAGGAAGTACTTTATTTATTACGCTACTGCTTTTCTTAATCTCAGTGGAGATATTTACTGATAAACAGCTATCTACGCAGCATGTTCCTGTCGTTCCTAAATGAGCTTTTATCTCTCTCCCCTCACCACAAATCAGATTCTTCTGAGGAGTTCCCAGTACATTATCCTTTCCCCTGTGTAATTACCTTAACAAGCTCCAGCTGTTTTTATTCTCAGAAGGTTTACTCCCTGATATACAGCTTCCTACCCCCTTCGTAAGTGCAGGTCCTAAATGAGCTTTTTTCTCTGTTCCCTCACCACAATCCAGATTCTTTTGGGGAGTTACCAGTACAGTAACCATACCAGGAAGTACTTAATTTATTAAGCTACTGCTTTTCTTAATCTCAGTGGAGATATTTACTGATAAACAGCTACCTATGCAGCATGTTCATGTCGTTCATAAATGAGCTTTTATCTGTCTCCCCTCACCACAAATCAGATTCTTCTGAGGAGTTCCCAGTACATTATCCTTTCCCCTGTGTAATTACCTTAAAAGCTCCAGCTGTTTTTATTCTCAGAAGGTTTACTCCCTGATATACAGCTGCCTACCCCCTTCGTAAGTGCAGGTCCTAAATGAGCTTTATTTTCTGCTCCCTCACCACAATCCAGATTCTTTTCGGGAGTTACCAGTACAGTAACCATACCAGGAAGTACTTAATTTATTAAGCTACTGCTTTTCTTAATATCAGTGGAGATATTTACTGATAAACAGCTACCTACGCAGCATGTTCATGTCGTTCCTAAATGAGCTTTTATCTCTCTCCCCTCACCACAAATCAGATTCTTCTGAGGAGTTCCCAGTACATTATCCTTTCCCCTGTGTAATTACCTTAACAAGCTCCAGCTGTTTTTATTCTCAGAAGTTTTACTCCCTGATATACAGCTGCCTAACCCCTTCGTAAGTGCAGGTCATAAATGAGCTTTTTTCTCTGTTCCCTCACCACAATCCAGATTCTTTTGGGGAGTTACCAGTACAGTAACCATACCAGGAAGTACTTAATTTATTAAGCTACTGCTTTTCTTAATCTCAGTGGAGATATTTACTGATAAACAGCTACCTACACAGCATGTTCCTGTCGTTCCTAAATGAGCTTTTATCTCTCTCCCCTCACCACAAATCAGATTCTTCTGAGGAGTTCCCAGTACATTATCCTTTCCCCTGTGTAATTACCTTAACAAGCTCCAGCTGTATTTATTCTCAGAAGGTTTACTCCCTGATATACAGCTGCTTACTCCCTTCGTAAGTGCAGGTCCTAAATGAGCTTTTTTCTCTGTTCCCTCACCACAATCCAGATTCTTTTGGGGAGTTACCAGTACAGAAACAATACCAGGAAGTACTTAATTTATTAAGCTACTGCTTTTCTTAATCTCAGTGGAGATATTTACTGATAAACAGCTACCTACGCAGCATGTTCATGTCGTCCATAAATGAGCTTTTATCTCTCTGCCCTCACCACAAATCAGATTCTTCTGAGGAGTTCCCAGTACATATCCTTTCCCCTGTGTAATTACCTTAACAAGCTCCAGCTGTTTTTATTTTCAGAAGGTTTACTCCCTGATATACAGCTGCCTACCCCCTTCGTAAGTGCAGGTCCTAAATGAGCTTTTTTCTCTGTTCCCTCACCACAATCCAGATTCTTTTGGGCAGTTACCAGTACAGTAACCATACCAGGAAGTACTTAATTTATTAAGCTACTGCTTTTCTTAATCTCAGAGGAGATATTTACTGATAAACAGCTACCTACGCAGCATGTTCATGTCGTTCCTAAATGAGCTTTTATCTCTCTTCCCTCAGCACAAATCAGATTCTTCTGAGGAGTTCCCAGTACTTTATCCTTTCCCCTGTGTAATTATTTTAACAAGCTCCAGCTCTTTTTATTCTCAGAAGGTTTACTCCCTGATATACAGCTGCCTAACCCTTCGTAAGTGCAGGTCCTAAATGAGCTTTTTTCTCTGTTCCCTCACCACAATCCAGATTCTTTTGGGCAGTTACCAGTACAGTAACCATACCAGGAAGGACTTAATTTATTAAGCTACTGCTTTTCTTAATCTCAGTGGAGATATTTACTGATAAACAGCTACCTACGCAGCATGTTCATGTCGTTCATAAATGAGCTTTTATCAGTCTCCCCTCACCACAAATCAGATTCTTCTGAGGAGTTCCCAGTACATTATCCTTTCCCCTGTGTAATTACCTTAACAAGCTCCAGCTGTTTTTATTCTCAGAAGGTTTACTCCCTGATATACAGCTGCCTACCCCCTTCGTAAGTGCAGGCCCTAAATGAGCTTTTTTCTCTGTTCCCTCACCACAATCCAGATTCTTTTCGGGAGTTACCAGTACAGTAACCATACCAGGAAGTACTTAATTTATTAAGCTACTGCTTTTCTTAATCTCAGTGGAGATATTTACTGATAAACAGCTACCTACGCAGCATGTTCATGTCGTTCCTAAATGAGCTTTTATCTCTCTCCCCTCACCACAAATCAGATTCTTCTGAGGAGTTCCCAGTACATTATCCTTTCCCCTGTGTAATTACCTTAACAAGCTCCAGCTGTTTTTATTCTCAGAAGGTTTACTCCCTGATATACAGCTGCCTACCCGCTTCGTAAGTGCAGGTCCTAAATGAGCTTTTTTCTCTGTTCCCTCACCACAATCCAGATTCTTCTGGGCAGTTACCAGTACAGTAACCATACCAGGAAGTACTTAATTTATTAAGCAACTGCTTTTCTTAATCTCAGTGGAGATATTTACTGATAAACAGCTACCTACGCAGCATGTTCATGTCGTCCCTAAATGAGCTTTTATCTCTCATCCCTCACCACAAATCAGATTCTTCTGAGGAGTTCCCAGAACATATCTTTTCCCCTGTGTAATTACCTTAACAAGCTCCAGCTGTTTTTATTTTCAGAAGGTTTACTCCCTGATATACAGCTGCCTAACCCTTTGTAAGTGCAGGTCCTAAATGAGCTTTTTTCTCTGTTCCCTCACCACAATCCAGATTCTTTTGGGCAGTTACCAGTACAGTAACCATACCAGGAAGTACTTAATTTATTAAGCTACTGCTTTTCTTAATCTCAGTGGAGATATTTACTGATAAACAGCTACCTACGCAGCATGTTCATGTCGTTCCTAAATGAGCTTTTATCTCTCTTCCCTCAGCACAAATCAGATTCTTCTGAGGAGTTCCCAGTACTTTATCCTTTCCCCTTTGGAATTACTTTAACAAGCTCCAGCTGTTTTTATTCTCAGAAGGTTTACTCCCTGATATACAGCTGCCTAACCCTTCGTAAGTGCAGGTCCTAAATGAGCTTTTTTCTCTGTTCCCTCACCACAATCCAGATTCTTCTGGGGAGTTACCAGTACAGTAACCATACCAGGAAGTACTTAATTTATTAAGCTACTGCTTTTCTTAATCTGAGTGTAGATATTTACTGATAAACAGCTACGGACGCAGCATGTTCATGTCGTTCCTAAATGAGCTTTTATCTCTCTCCCCTCACCACAAATCAGATTCTCCTGAGGAGTTCCCAGTACATTATCCTTTCCCCTGTGTAATTTCCTTAACAAGCTCCAGCTGTTTTTATTTTCATAAGCTTTACTCCCTGATATACAGTTGCCTACCCCCTTCGTAAGTGCAGGTCCTAAATGAGCTTTTTTCTCTGTTCCCTCACCACAATCCAGATTCTTTTGGGGAGTTACCAGTACAGTAACCATACCAGGAAGTACTTAATTTATTAAGCTACTGCTATTCTTAATCTCAGTGGAGATATTTGCTGATAAACAGCTACCTACACAGCATGTTCATGTCGTTCCTAAATGAGCTTTTATCTCTCTCCCCTCACCACAAATCAGATTATTCTGAGGAGTTCCCAGTACATTATCCTTTCCCCTGTGTAATTACCTTAACAAGCTCCAGCTGTTTTTGCTCTCAGAAGGTTTACTCCCTGATATACAGCTGCCAACTTCCTTCGTAAGTGCAGGTCCTAAATGAGCTTTTTTCTCTGTTCCCTCACCCCAATCCAGATTCTTTTGGGGTGTTACCAGTACAGTAACCATACCAGGAAGTACTTAATTTATTAAGCTACTGCTTTTCTTAATCTGAGTGTAGATATTTACTGATAAACAGCTACGTACGCAGCATGTTCATGTCGTTCCTAAATGAGCTTTTATCTCTCTCCCCTCACCACAAATCAGATTCTTCTGAGGAGTTCCCAGTACATTATCCTTTCCCCTGTGTAATTACCTTAACAAGCTCCAGCTGTTTTTATTCTCAGAAGGTTTAATCCCTGATATACAGCTGCCTACCCCCTTCATAAGTGCAGGTCCTAAATGAGTTTTTTCTCTGTTCCCTCACCACAATCCAGATTCTTTTGGGGAGTTACCAGTACAGTAACCATACCAGGAAGTACTTAATTTATTAAGCTACTGCTTTTCTTAATCTCAGTGGAGACATTTACTGATAAACAGCTACCTACGGAGCAGGTTCATGTCGTTCCTAAATGAGCTTTTATCTCTCTCCTCTCACCACAAATCAGATTCTTCTGAGGAGTTCCCAGTACAATATCCTTTCCCCTGTGTAATTACCTTAACAAGCTCCAGCTGTTTTTATTCTCAGAAGTTTTACTCCCTGATATACAGCTGCCTACCCCCTTCGTAAGTGCAGGTCCTAAATGAGCTTTTTTCTCTGTTCCCTCACCACAATCCAGATTCTTTTGGGGAGTTACCAGTACAGTAACCATACCAGGAAGTACTTAATTTATTAAGCTACTGCTTTTCTTAATCTCAGTGGAGATATTTACTGATAAACAGGTAGCTACACAGCATGTTCATGTCGTTCCTAAATGAGCTTTTATCTCTCTGCCCTCACCACAAATCAGATTCTTCTGAGGAGTTCCCCGTACATATCCTTTCCCCTGTGTAATTACCTTAACAAGC
Organism: Perognathus longimembris pacificus; assembly: GCF_023159225.1. Lineage (NCBI taxonomy): Eukaryota > Metazoa > Chordata > Mammalia > Rodentia > Heteromyidae > Perognathus > Perognathus longimembris. The sequence continues at coordinate 24,286 of NW_025960479.1, forward strand.
TCCAGCTGTTTTTATTTTCAGAAGGTTTACTCCCTGATATACAGCTACCTACCCCCTTCGTAAGTGCAGGTCCTAAATGAGCTTTTTTCTCTGTTCCCTCACCACAATCCAGATTCTTTTGGGCAGTTACCAGTACAGTAACCATACCAGGAAGTACTTAATTTATTAAGCTACTGCTTTTCTTAATCTCAGTGGAGATATTTACTGATAAACAGCTACCTACGCAGCATGTTCATGTCGTTCCTAAATGAGCTTTTATCTCTCTACCCTCAGCACAAATCAGATTCTTCTGAGGAGTTCCCAGTACTTTATCCTTTCCCCTGTGTAATTACTTTAACAAGCTCCAGCTGTTTTTATTCTCAGAAGGTTTACTCCCTGATATACAGCTGCCTAACCCTTCGTAAGTGCAGGTCCTAAATGAGCTTTTTTCTCTGTTCCCTCACCACAATCCAGATTCTTTTGGGGAGTTACCAGTACAGTAACCATACCAGGAAGTACTTAATATATTAAGCTACTGCTTTTCTTAATCTCAGTGGAGATATTTACTGATAAACAGCTACCTACGCAGCATGTTCATGTCGTTCTTAAATGAGAATTTTTCTCTGTTCCCTCACCACAATATAGATTCTTTTGGGGAGTTACCAGTACAGTAACCATACCACTAAGTACTTAGTTTATTAAGCTACCGCTTTTCTTAATCTCAGTGGAGATATTTACTGATAAACAGCTAAGTACGCAGCATGTTAATGTCGTTCCTAAATGAGCTTTTATCTCTCTCTGCTCACCACAAATCAGATTCTTCTGAGGAGTTCCCAGTACATTATCCTTTCCCCTGTGTAATTACCTTAACAAGCTCCAGCTGTTTTTATTCTCAGAAGGTTTACTCCCTGATATACAGCTGCCTACCCCCTTCGTAAGTGCAGGTCCAAAATGAGCTTTTTTCTCTGTTCCCTCACCACAATCCAGATTCTTTTGGGGAGTTACCAGTACAGTAACCATACCAGGAAGTACTTAATTTATTATGCTACTGCTATTCTTAATCTCAGTGGAGATATTTACTGATAAACAGCTACCTACACAGCATGTTCATGTCGTTCCTAAATGAGCTTTTATCTCTCTCCCCTCACCACAAATCAGATTCTTCTGAGGAGTTCCCAGTACATTATCCTTTCCCCTGTGCAATTACCTTAACAAGCTCCAGCTGTTTTTGCTCTCAGAAGGTTTACTCCCTGATATACAGCTGCCTACTTCCTTCGTAAGTGCAGGTCCTAAATGAGCTTTTTTCTCTGTTCCCTCACCACAATCCAGATTCTTTTCGGGAGTTACCAGTACAGTAACCATACCAGGAAGTACTTAATTTATTAAGCTACTGCTTTTCTTAATCTCAGTGGAGATATTTACTGATAAACAGCTACGTACGCAGCATGTTCATGTCGTTCCTAAATGAGCTTTTATCTCTCTCCCCTCACCACAAATCAGATTCTTCTGAGGAGTTCCCAGTACATTATCCTTTCCCCTGTGTAATTACCTTAACAAGCTCCAGCTGTTTTTATTCTCAGAAGGTTTACTCCCTGATATACAGCTGCCTACCTCCTTCGTAAGTGCAGTTCCTAAATGAGCTTTTTTCTCTGTTCCCTCACCACAATCCAGATTCTTTTGGGGAGTTACCAGTACAGAAACCATACCAGGAAGTACTTAATTTATTAAGCTACTGCTTTTCTTAATCTCAGGAGATATTTAAGATAAACAGCTACCTACGCAGCATGTTCATGTCGTTCCTAAATGAGCTTTTATCTCTCTCCCCTCAGCACTAATCAGATTCTTCTGAGGAGTTCCCAGTACATTATCCTTTCCCCTGTGTAATTACCTTAACAAGCTCCAGCTGTTTTTATTCTCAGAAGGTTTACTCCCTGATATAGAGCCGCCTACCCCCTTCGTAAGTGCAGGTCCTAAATGAGCTTTTTTCTCTGTTCCCTCACCACAATCCAGATTCTTTTGGGGAGTTACCAGTACAGTAACCATACCAGGAAGGACTTAATTTATTAAGCTACTGCTTTTCTTAATCTCAGTGGAGATATTTACTGATAAACAGCTACCTACGCAGCATGTTCATGTCGTTCCTAAATGAGCTTTTATCTCTCTGCCCTCACCACAAATCAGATTCTTCTGAGGAGTTCCCAGTACATATCCTTTCCCCTGTGTAATTACCTTAACAAGCTCCAGCTGTTTTTATTTTCAGAAGGTTTAATCCCTGATATACAGCTACCTACCCCCTTCGTAAGTGCAGGTCCTAAATGAGCTTTTTTCTCTGTTCCCTCACCACAATCCAGATTCTTTTGGGGAGTTACCAGTACAGTAACCATACCAGGAAGTACTTAATTTATTAAGCTACTGCTTTTCTTAATCTCAGTGGAGATATTTACTGATAAACAGCTACCTACGCAGCATGTTCATGTCGTTCATAAATGAGCTTTTATCTCTCTTCCCTCAGCACAAATCAGATTCTTCTGAGGAGTTCCCAGTACTTTATCCTTTCCCCTGTGTAATTACTTTAACAAGCTCCAGCTGTTTTTATTCTCAGAAGGTTTACTCCCTGATATACAGCTGCCTAACCCTTCGTAAGTGCAGGTCCTAAATGAGCTTTTTTCTCTGTTCCCTCACCACAATCCAGATTCTTTTGGGGAGTTACCAGTACAGTAACCATACCAGGAAGTACTTAATATATTAAGCTACTGCTTTTCTTAATCTCAGTGGAGATATTTACTGATAAACAGCTACCTACGCAGCATGTTCATGTCGTTCCTAAATGAGCTTTTATCTCTCTCCCCTCACCACAAATCTAGATTCTTTTGGGGAGTTACCAGTACAGTAACCATACCACTAAGTACTTAGTTTATTAAGCTACCGCTTTTCTTAATCTCAGTGGAGATATTTACTGATAAACAGCTACGTACGCAGCATGTTCATGTCGTTCCTAAATGAGCTTTTATCTCTCTCCCCTCACCACAAATCAGATTCTTCTGAGGAGTTCCCAGTACATTATCCTTTCCCCTGTGTAATTACCTTAACAAGCTCCAGCTGTGTTTATTCTCAGAAGGTTTACTCCCTGATATACAGCTGCCCAACCCTTTGTAAGTGCAGGGCCTAAATGAGCTTTTTTCTCTGTTCCCTCCCCACAATCCAGATTCTTTTGGGGAGTTACCAGTACAGTAACCATACCAGGAAGTACTTAATTTATTAAGCTACTGCTTTTCTTAATCTCAGTGGAGATATTTACTGATAAACAGCTACCTACGCGGCATGTTCATGTCGATCCTAAATGAGCTTTTATCTCTCTCCACTCACCACAAATCAGATTCTTCAGAGGAGTTCCCAGTAGATTATCCTTTCCCCTGTGGAATTACCTTAACAAGCTCCTGCTGTTTTTATTCTCAGAAGGTGTACTCCCTGATATACAGCTGCCTACCCCCTTCGTAAGTGCAGGTCCTAAATGAGCTTTTTTCTCTGTTCGCTCTCCAAAATCCAGATTCTTTTGGGGAGTTACCAGTACAGTAACAATACCAGGAAGTACTTAATTTATTAAGCTACTGCTTTTCTTAATCTCAGTGGAGATATTTACTGATAAACAGCTACCAACGCAGCATGTTCATGTCGTTCCTAAATGAGCTTTTATCTCTCTCCCCTCACCACAAATCAGATTCTTCTGAGGAGTTCCCAGTACATTATCCTTTCCCCTGTGTAATTACCTTAACAAGCTCCAGCTGTTTTTATTCTCAGAATGTTTACTCTCTCATATACAGCTGCCTACACCCTTCGTAAGTGCAGGTCCTAAATGAGCTTTTTTCTCTGTTCCCTCACCACAATCCAGATTCTTTTGGGGAGTTACCAGTACAGTAACCATACCAGGAAGTACTTAATTTATTAAGCTACTGCTTTTCTTAATCTCAGTGGAGATATTTACTGATAAACAGCTACCTACGCAGCATGTTCATGTCGTTCATAAATGAGCTTTTATCTCTCTTCCCTCAGCACAAATCAGATTCTTCTGAGGAGTTCCCAGTACTTTATCCTTTCCCCTGTGTAATTACCTTAACAAGCTCCAGCTGTTTTTATTCTCAGAAGGTTTACTCCCTGATATACAGCTGCCTAACCCTTCGTAAGTGCAGGTCCTAAATGAGCTTTTTTCTCTGTTCCCTCACCACAATCCAGATTCTTTTGGGGAGTTACCAGTACAGTAACCATACCAGGAAGTACTTAATATATTAAGCTACTGCTTTTCTTAATCTCAGTGGAGATATTTACTGATAAACAGCTACCTACGCAGCATGTTCATGTCGTTCCTAAATGAGCTTTTATCTCTCTCCCCTCACCACAAATCTAGATTCTTTTGGGGAGTTACCAGTACAGTAACCATACCACTAAGTACTTAGTTTATTAAGCTACCGCTTTTCTTAATCTCAGTGGAGATATTTACTGATAAACAGCTACCAACGCAGCATGTTCATGTCGTTCCTAAATGAGCTTTTATCTCTCTCCCCTCACCACAAATCAGATTCTTCTGAGGAGTTCCCAGTACATTATCCTTTCCCCTGTGTAATTACCTTAACAAGCTCCAGCTGTTTTTATTCTCAGAATGTTTACTCTCTCATATACAGCTGCCTACACCCTTCGTAAGTGCAGGTCCTAAATGAGCTTTTTTCTCTGTTCCCTCACCACAATCCAGATTCTTTTGAGGAGTTACCGGTACAGTATCCATACAGGGAGTACTTAATTTATTAAGCTACTTCTTTTCTTAATCTCAGAGGAGATATTTACTGATAAACAGCTACGTATGCAGCATGTTCATTTCGATCATAAATGAGCTTTTACTCTCTCCCCTCACCACAAATCAGATTCTTCTGAGGAGTTCCCAGTACATTATCCTTTCCCCTGTGTAATTACCTTAACAAGCTCCAGCTGCTTTTATTCTCAGAAGGTTTACTCCCTGATATACAGCTGCCCACCCCCTTCGTAAGTGCAGGTCCTAAATGAGCTTTTTTCTCTGTTCCCTCACCACAATCCAGATTCTTTTGGGGAGTTACCAGTACAGTAACCATACCAGGAAGTACTTAATTTATTAAGCTACTGCTTTTCTTAATCTCAGTGGACATATTTACTGATAAACAGCTACCTACGCAGCATATTCATGTCGTTCCTAAATGAGCTTTTATCTCTCTCTCCTCACCACAAATCAGATTCTCCTGAGGAGTTCCAAGTACATTATCCTTTCCCCTGTGTAATTACCTTAACAAGCTCCAGCTGTTTTTATTCTCAGAAGGTTTACTCCCTGATATACAGCTGCCTACCCCCTTCGTAAATGCAGGTCCTAAATGAGCTCTGTTCCCTCACCATAATCCAGATTCTTTTGGGGAATTACCAGTACAGTAACCATACCAGGAATTACTTAATTTATTAAGCTACTGCTTTTCTTTTTTTTTTTTTTTTGGCCACTCCTGGGCCTTGGACTCAGGGCCTGAGCACTGTCCCTGGCTTCTTCCCGCTCAAGGCTAGCACTCTGCCACTTGAGCCACAGTGCCGCTTCTGGCCGTTTTCTGTATATGTGGTGCTAGGGAATCGAACCTAGGGCCTCGTGTATCCGAGGCAGGCACTCTTGCCACTAGGCTATATCCCCAGCCCCTACTGCTTTTCTTAATCTCAGTGGAGATATTTACTGATAAACAGCTACCTACGCAGCATGTTCATGTCGTTCCTAAATGAGCTTTTATCTCTCTCCCCTCACCACAAATCAGATTCTTCTGAGGATTTCCCAGTACATTATCCTTTCCCCTGTGTAATTACCTTAACATGCTCCAGCTGTTTTTATTCTCAGAAGGTTTACTCCCTGATATACTGCTGCCTACCCCCTTCGTAAGTGAAGGTCCTAAATGAGCTTTTTTCTCTGTTCCCTCACCACAATCCAGATTCTTTTGGGGAGTTATCAGTACATTATCCATAGTAGGAAGTACTTAATTTATGAAGCTCCTGCTTTTCTTAATCTCAGTGGAGATATTTACTGATAAACAGCCACGTATGCAGCATGTTCATGTCGTTCCTAAATGAGATTTTATCTCTCTCCCCTCACCAAAAATCAGATTCTTCTGAGGAGTTCCCAGTACATTATCCTTTCCCCTGTGTAATTACCTTAACAAGCTCCAGCTGTTATTATTCTCAAAAGGTTTACTCCCTGATATACTGCTGCCTACCCCCTTCGTAAGTGAAGGTCCTAAATGAGCTTTTTTCTCTGTTTCCTCACCACAATCTAGATTCATTGGGGAGTTACCAGTACTGTACCCATACCAGGAAGTACTTAATTTGTTAAGCTACTGCTTTTCTTAATCTCAGTGGAGATATTTACTGATAAACAACTACCTACGCAGCATGTTCAGGTCGTTCCTAAATGAGCTTTTATCTCTCTCCCCTCACCACAAATCAGATTCTTCAGAGGAGTTCCCAGTTCATTATCCTTTACCCTGTGTAATTACCTTAACAAGCTCCAGCTGTTTTTATTCTCAGAAGGTTTACTCCCTGATATACAGCTGCCTACCCCCTTCGTAAGTGCAGGTCCTAAATGAGGTTTTTCTCTGTTCCCTCACCACAATCCAGATTCTTTTGGGGAGTTACCAGTACAGTAACCATACCAGGAAGTACTTAATTTATTAAGCTACTGCTTTTCTTAACCTCAGTTGAGATATTTTCTGATAAACAGCTACCTACGCAGCATGTTCGTGTCGTTCCTAAATGAGCTTTTATCTCTCTCCCCTCACCACAAATCAGATTCTTCTGAGGAGTTCCCAGTACATTATCCTTTCCCCTGTGTAATTACCTTCACAAGCTCCAGCTGTTTTTATTCTCAGAAGGTTTACTCCCTGATATACAGTTGCCTACCCCCTTCGTAAGTGCAGGTCCTAAATGAGCTTTTCTCTCTGTTCCCTCACCACAATCCAGATTCTTTTGGGGAGTTACCAGTACAGTAACCATACCAGGAAGTACTTAATTTATTAAACTACTGCTTTTCTTATTCTCAGTGGAGATATTTACTGATAAACAGCTACCTACGCAGCATGTTCATGTCGTTCATAAATGAGCTTTTATCTCTCTCCCCTCACCACAAATCAGATTGTTCTTTGGAGTTCCCAGTACATTATCCTTTCCCCTGTGTAATTACCTTAACAAGCTCCAGCTGTTTTTATTCTCAGAAGGTTTACTCAATGATATACAGCTGCCTACCCCCTTCGTATGTGCAGGTCCTAAATTAGCTTTTTTCTCTATTCCCTCACCACAATCCAGACTCTTTTGGGGAGTTACCAGTACAGTAACCATACCAGGAAGTACCTAATTTATTAAGCTACTGCTTTTCTTAATATCAGTGGAGATATTTACTGATAAACAGCTACCTACGCATCATGTACATTTCGTTCCTAAATGAGCTTTTATCTCTCTCCCCTCACCACAAATCAGATTCTCCTGAGGAGTTCCCAGTACATTATCCTTTCCCCTGTGTAATTACCTTAACAAGCTCCAGCTGTTTTTATTCTCAGAAGGTTTACTCCCTGATATACAGCTGTCTACCCCCTTCGTAAGTGCAGGTCCTAAATGAGCTTTTATCTCTGTTCCCTCACCACAATCCAGATTCTTTTGGGGAGTTACCAGTACAGTAACAATACCAGGAAGTACTTAATTTATTAACCTACTGCTTTTTTTAATCTCATTGGAGATATTTACTGATAAACAGCTACCTATGCTGCATGTTCATGTCGTTCCTAAATGAGCTTTTATCTCTCTCCCCTCACGACAAATCAGATTCTTCTGAGGAGTTCCCAGTACATTATCCTTTCCCCTGTGTAAATACCTTAACAAGCTCCAGCTGTTTTTATTCTCAGAAGGTTTACTCCCTGATATACAGCTGCCTACCCCCTTCGTAAGTGCAGGTCATAATGAGCTTTTATTTCTCTCCTCTCACCACAAATCAGATTCTTCTGAGGAGTTCCCAGTACATTATCCTTTCCCCTGTGTAATTACGTTAACAAGCTCCAGCTGTTTTTATTCTCAGAAGGTTTACTCCCTGATATACAGCTGCCTACCCCTTCCTAAGTGCAATTCCTAAATGACCTTTATTCTCTGTTCCTTCACCACAATCCTGATTCTGTTGGGGAGTTACCAGTACAGTAACCATACCAGGAAGTACTTAATTTATTAAGCTACTGCTTTTCTTAATCTCAGTGGAGATATTTACTGATAAACAGCTACCTACGCATCATGTTCATGTCGTTCTTAAATGAGCTTTTATCTCTCTCCCCTCACCACAAATCAGATTCTTCTGAGGAGTTCCCAGTACATTATCCTTTCCCCTGTGTAATTACCTTAACAAGCTCCAGCTCTTTTTATTCTCAGAAGGTTTATTCCCTGATATACAGCTGCCTACCCCCTTCGTAAGTGCAGGTCCTAAATGAGCTTTGTTTTCTGTTCCCTCACCACAATCCAGATTCTTTTGGGGAGTTACCAGTACAGTATACATACCAGGAAGTACTTAATTTATTAAGCTACTGCTTTTCTTATTCTCAGTGGAGATATTTACTGATAAATAGCTACGTATGCAGCATGTTCATGTCGTTCCTAAATGAGCTTTTATCTCTCTCCCCTCACCACAAATGACATTCTTCTGAGGAGTTCCCAGTTCATTATCCTTTCCCCTCTGTAATTACCTTAACAATCTCCAGCTGTTTTTATTCTCAGAAGGTTTACTCCCTGATATACAGCTGCCTACCCCCTTCATAAGTGCAGTTCTAAATGAGCTTTTTTCTCTGTTCCCTCACCACAATCCAGATTGTTTTGGGGAGTTACCAGTACAATAACCATACCATGAAGTACTTAATTTATTAAGCTACTGCTTTTCTTAACCTCAGTGGAGATATGTACTGATAAACAGCTACCTACGCTCCAAGTTCATGTCGTTCCTAAATGAGCTTTTATCTCTCTCCCCTCACCACAAATCAGATTCTTCTGAGGAGTTCCCAGTACATTATCCTTTCCCCTGTGTAATTACCTTAAGAAGCTCCAGCTGTTTTTATTCTCAGAAGGTTTATTCCCTGATATACAGCTGCCTACCCCCTTCGTAAGTGCAGGTCCTAAATGAGCTTTTTTCTCTGTTCCCTCACCACAATCCAGATTCTTTTGGGGAGTTACCAGTACAGTATCCATACCAGGAAGTATTTAATTTATTAAGCTACTGCTTTTCTTAATCTCAGCGGAGATATTTACTGATAAACAGCTACGTATGCAGCATGTTCATGTCGTTCCTAAATGAGCTTTTATCTCTCTCCCCTCAACACAAATCAGATTCTTCTGAGGAGTTCCCAGTACATTATCCTTTCCCCTGTGTAATTACCTTAACAAGCTCCAGCTGTTTTTATTCTCAGAAGGTTTACTCCCTGATATATAGCTGCCTAACCCCTTCGTAAGTACAGGTCCTAAATGAGCTTTTTTCTCTGTTCCCTCACCACAATCCAGATTCTTTTGGGGAGTTACCAGTACAGTAACCATACTAGGAAGTACTTAATTTATTAAGCTACTGCTTTTCTTAAACTCAGTGGAGATATTTACTGATAAACAGCTACCTATGCAGCATGTTCATGTCGATTCTAAATGAGCTTTTATCTCTCTCCCCTCACCACAAATCAGATTCTTCTGAGGAGTTCCCAGTACATTATCCTTTCCCCTGTGTAATTACCTTAACAAGCTCCAGCTGTTTTTATTCTCAGAAGGTTTACTCCCTGATATACAGCTGCCTACCCCCTTCGTAAGTGCAGGTCCTAAATGAGCTTTTTTCTCTGTTCCCTCACCACAATCCAGATTCTTTTGGGGAGTTGCCAGTACAGTAACCATACCAGGAAGTATTTAATTTATTAAGCTACTGCTTTTCTTAATCTCAGTGGAGATATTTACTGATAAACAGCTACCTACGCAGCATGTTCATGTCGTTGCTAAATGAGCTTTTATCTCTCTGCCCTCACCACAAATCAGATTCTTCTGAGGAGTTCCCATTACATTATCCTTTCCTATGTGTAATTACCTTAACGAGTTCCTGCTGTTTCTATTCTCAGAAGGTTTACTCCCTGATATACAGCTTCCTACCCCCTTCGTAATTGCAGGTCCTAAATGAGCTTTTTTCTCTGTTCCCTCACCACAAACCAGATTCTTTTGTGGAGTTACAAGTACAGGAACCATACCAGGAAGTACTTAATTTATTAATCTACTGCTTTTCTTAATCTCAGTGGAGATATTTACTGATAAACAGCTACCTACGCAGCATGTTCATGTCGTTCCTAAATGAGCTTTTATCTCTCCCCTCACCACAAATCAGATTCTTCTGTGGAGTTCCCAGTACATTATCCTTTCCCCTGTTTAATTACCTTAACAAGCTCCAGATGTTTTTATTCTCAGAATGTTTACTCCCTGATATACAGCTGCCTACCCCCTTCATAAGTGCAGGTCCTAAATGAGCTTTTTCTCTGTTCCCTCACCACAATCCAGATTCTTTTGGGGAGTTATCAGTACAGTATCCATAGCAGGAAGTACTTAATTTATTAAGCTACTTTTTTTCTTAATCTCAGTGGAGATATTTACTGATAAACAGCTACGTATGCAGCATGTTCATGTCGTTCCTAAATGAGCTTTTATCTCTCTCCCTTCACCAAAAATCAGATTCTTCTGAGGAGTTCCCAGTACATTATCCTTTCCCCTGTGTAATTACCTTAACAAGCTCCGGCTGTTTTTATTCTCAGAAGGTTTACTCCCTGATATACAGCTGCCTACCCCCTTGTAAGTGCAGGTCCTAAATGAGCTTTTTTCTCTGTTCCCTCACCACAATCCAGATTCTTTTGGGGAGTTGCCAGTACAGTAACCATACCAGGAAGTATTTAATTTATTAAGCTACTGCTTTTCTTAATCTCAGTGGAGATATTTACTGATAAACATCTACCTACGCAGCATGTTCATGTCGTTGCTAAATTAGCTTTTATCTCTCTGCCCTCACCACAAATCAGATTCTTCTGAGGAGTTCCCATTACATTATCCTTTCCTCTGTGTAATTACCTTAACGAGTTCCTGCTGTTTCTATTCTCAGAAGGTTTACTCCCTGATATACAGCTTCCTACCCCCTTCGTAATTGCAGGTCCTAAATGAGCTTTTTTCTCTGTTCCCTCACCACAAACCAGATTCTTTTGGGGAGTTACCAGTACAGGAACCATACCAGGAAGTACTTAATTTATTAAGCTACTGCTTTTCTTAATCTCAGTGGAGATATTTACTGATAAACAGCTACCTAAGCAGCATGTTCATGTCGTTCCTAAATGAGCTTTTATCTCTCCCCTCACCACAAATCAGATTCTTCTGAGGAGTTCCCAGTACATTATCCTTTCCCCTGTTTAATTACCTTAACAAGCTCCAGATGTTTTTATTCTCAGAATGTTTACTCCCTGATATACAGCTGATTACCCCCTTCATAAGTGCAGGTCCTAAATGAGCTTTTTCTCTGTTCCCTCACCACAATCCAGATTCTTTTGGGGAGTTATCAGTACAGTACCCATAGCAGGAAGTACTTAATTTATTAAGCTACTTTTTTTCTTAATCTCAGTGGAGATATTTACTGATAAACAGCTACGTATGCAGCATGTTCATGTCGTTCCTAAATGAGCTTTTATCTCTCTCCCTTCACCAAAAATCAGATTCTTCTGAGGAGTTCCCAGTACATTATCCTTTCCCCTGTGTAATTACCTTAACAAGCTCTGGCTGTTTTTATTCTCAGAAGGTTTACTCCCTGATATACAGCTGCCTACCCCCTTGTAAGTGCAGGTCCTAAATGAGCTTTTTTCTCTGTTCCCTCACCACAATCTAGATTCATTGGGGAGTTACCAGTACAGTACCCATACCAGGAAGTACTTAATTTATTAAGCTACTGCTTTTCTTAATCTCAGTGGAGATATTTACTGATAAACAGCTACCTACGCAGCCGGTTCGTGTCGTTCCTAAATGAGCTTTTATCTCTCTCCCCTCACCACAAATCAGATTCTTCTGAGGAGTTCCCAGTACATTATCCTTTCCCCTGTGTAATTACCTTAACAAGCTCCAGCTTTTTTTATTCTCAGAAGGTTTACTCCCTGATATACAGCTGCCTACCCCCTTCGTAAGTGCAGGTCCTAAATGAGCTTTTCTCTCTGTTCCCTCACCACAATCCAGATTCTTTTGGGGAGTTACCAGTACAGTAACCATACCAGGAAGTACTTAATTTATTAAGCTACTGCTTTTCTTATTCTCAGTGGAGATATTTACTGATAAACAGCGACCTACGCAGCATGTTCATGTCGTTCATAAATGAGCTTTTATCTCTCTCCCCTCACCACAAATCAGATTCTTCTGTGGAGTTCCCAGTACATTATCCTTTCCCCTGTGTAATTACCTTAACAAGCTCCAGCTGTTTTTATTCTCAGAAGGTTTACTCAATGATATACAGTTGCCTACCACCTTCGTATGTGCAGGTCCTAAATGAGCTTTTTTCTCTATTCCCTCACCACAATACAGATTCTTTTGGGGGGTTACCAGTACAGTAACCATACCAGGAAGTACTTAATTTATTAAGCTACTGCTTTTCTTAATCTCAGTGGAGATATTTACTGATAAACAGCTACGTACGAAGCATGTTCATGTCGTTACTAAATGAGCTTTTATCTCTCTCCCCTCACCACAAATCAGATTCTTCTGAGCAGTTCCCAGTACATTATCCTTTCCCCTGTGTAATTACCTTAACAAGCTCCAGCTGTTTTTATTCTCAGAAGGTTTACTCCCTGATATACAGCTGCCTACCCCCTTCGTAAGTGCAGGTCCTATATGAGCTTTTTTTCTGTTCCCTCACCACAATCCAGATCCTTTTGGGGAGTTACCAGTACAGTAACCATACCAGGAAGTACTTCATTTATTAAGCTACAGCTTTTCTTAATCTCAGTGGAGATATTTACTGATAAACAGCTACATACGCAGCATGTACATGTCGTTCCTAAATGAGCTTTTATCTCTCTCCCCTCACCACAAATCATATTGTTCTGAGGAGTTCCCAGTACATTATCCTTTCCCCTGTGTAATTACCTTAACAAGCTCCAGCTGTTTTTATTCTCAGAAGGTTTACTCCCTGATATATTGCTGCCTACCCACTTCGTAAGTCAAGGTCCTAAATGAGCTTTTTTCTCTGTTCCCTCACCACAATCCAGATTCTTTTGGGGAGTTATCAGTACAGTATCCATAGTAGGAAGTACTTAGTTTATTAAGCTCCTGCTTTTCTTAATCTCAGTGGAGATATTTACTGATAAACAGCTACGTATGCAGCATGTTCATGTCGTTCCTAAATGAGCTTTTATCTCTCTCCCCTCACCAAAAATCAGATTCTTCTGAGGAGTTCCCAGTACATTATCCTTTCCCCTGTGTAATTACCTTAACAAGCTCCAGCTGTTATTATTCTCAGAAGGTTTACTCCCTGATATACTGCTGCTTACCCCCTTCGTAAGTGAAGGTCCTAAATGAGCTTTTTTCTCTGTTCCCTCACCACAATCCAAATTCTTTTGGGGAGTTATCAGTACAGTATCCATAGTAGGAAGTACTTAATTTATGAAGCTCCTGCTTTTCTTAATCTCAGTGGAGATATTTACTGATAAACAGCTACGTATGCAGCATGTTCATGTCGTTCCTAAATGAGATTTTATCTCTCTCCCCTCACCAAAAATCAGATTCTTCTGAGGAGTTCCCAGTACATTATCCTTTCCCCTGTGTAATTACCTTAACAAGCTCCAGCTGTTATTATTCTCAGAAGGTTTACTCCCTGATATACTGCTACCTACCCCCTTCGTAAGTGAAGGTCCTAAATGAGCTTTTTTCTCTGTTTCCTCACCACAATCTAGATTCATTGGGGAGTTACCAGTACTGTACCCATACCAGGAAGTACTTAATTTATTAAGCTACTGCTTTTCTTAATCTCAGTGGAGATATTTACTGATAAACAGCTACCCACGCAGCATGTTCAGGTCGTTCCTAAATGAGCTTTTATCTCTCTCCCCTCACCACAAATCAGATTCTTCAGAGGAGTTCCCACTTCATTATCCTTTCCCCTGTGTAATTACCTTAACAAGCTCCAGCTCTTTTTATTCTCAGAAGGTTTACTCCCTGATATACAGCTGCCTACCCCCTTCGTAAGTGCAGGTCCTAAATGAGGTTTTTCTCTGTTCCCTCACCACAATCCAGATTCTTTTGGGGAGTTACCAGTACAGTAACCATACCAGGAAGTACTTAATTTATTAAGCTACTGCTTTTCTTAACCTCAGTGGAGATATTTACTGATAAACAGCTACCTACGCAGCATGTTCGTGTCGTTCCTAAATGAGCTTTTATCTCTCTCCCCTCACCACAAATCAGATTCTTCTGAGGAGTTCCCAGTACATTATCCTTTCCCCTGTGTAATTACCTTAACAATCTCCAGCTGTTTTTATTCTCAGAAGGTTTACTCCCTGATATACAGCTGCCTACCCCCTTCGTAAGTGCAGGTCCTAAATGAGCTTTTCTCTCTGTTCCCTCACCACAATCCAGATTCTTTTGGGGAGTTACCAGTACAGTAACCATACCAGGAAGTACTTAATTTATTAAGCTACTGCTTTTCTTATTCTCAGTGGAGATATTTACTGATAAACAGCGACCTACGCAGCATGTTCATGTCGTTCATAAATGAGCTTTTATCTCTCTCCCCTCACCACAAATCAGATTCTTCTGTGGAGTTCCCAGTACATTATCCTTTCCCCTGTGTAATTACCTTACCAAGCTCCAGCTGTTTTTATTCTCAGAAGGTTTACTCAATGATATACAGCTGCCTACCCCCTTCGTATGTGCAGGTCCTAAATGAGCTTTTTTCTCTATTCCCTCACCACAATCCAGATTCTTTTGGGGAGTTACCAGTACAGTAACCATACCAGGAAGTACTTAATTTATTAAGCTACCGCTTTCCTTAATCTCAGTGGAGATATTTACTGATAAACAGCTACGTACACAGCATGTTCATGTCGTTACTAAATGAGCTTTTATCTCTCTCCCCTCACCACAAATCAGATTCTTCTGAGCAGTTCCCAGTACATTATCCTTTCCCCTGTGTAATTACCTTAACAAGCTCCAGCTGTTTTTATTCTCAGAAGGTTTACTCCCTGATATACAGCTGCCTACCCCCTTCGTAAGTGCA
The DNA here is from genome assembly GCF_023159225.1 of Perognathus longimembris pacificus. NCBI lineage: Eukaryota > Metazoa > Chordata > Mammalia > Rodentia > Heteromyidae > Perognathus > Perognathus longimembris. The sequence continues at coordinate 39,590 of NW_025960479.1, forward strand.
GGTCCTATATGAGCTTTTTTTCTGTTCCCTCACCACAATCCAGATCCTTTTGGGGAGTTACCAGTACAGTAACCATACCAGGAAGTAATTAATTTATTAAGCTACTGCTTTTCTTAATCTCAGTGGAGATATTTACTGATAAACAGCTACCTACGCAGCATGTTCATGTCGTTCCTAAATGAGCTTTTATCTCTCTCCCCTCACCACAAATCAGATTCTTTCGAGGAGTTCCCAGTACATTATCCTTTCCCCTGTGTAATTACCTTAACAAGCTCCAGCTGTTTTTATTCTCAGAAGGTTTACTCCCTGTTATACAGCTTCCTACCCCCTTCGTAAGTGCAGGTCCTAAATGAGCTTATTTCTCTGTTCCCTCACCACAATCCAGATTCTTTTGGGGAGTTACCAGTACAGTAACCATACCAGGAAGTACTTAGTTTATTAAGCTACTGCTTTTCTTAATCTCAGTGGAGATATTTACTGATAAACAGCTACCTACGCAGCATGTTCATGTCGTTCCTAAAGGAGCTTTTATCTCTCTCCCCTCACCACAAATCAGATTCTTCTGAGGAGTTCCCAGTACATATCCTTTCCCCTGTGTAATTACCTTAACAAGCTCCAGCTGTTTTTATTCTCAGAAGGTTTACTCCCTGATATACAGCTGCCTACCCCCTTCGTAAGTGCAGGTCTTAAATGAGCTTTTATCTCTGTTCCCTCACCACAATCCAGATTCTTTTGCGAGTTACCAGTACAGTAACAATACCAGGAAGTACTTAATTTATTAACCTACTGCTTTTTTTAATCTCATTGGAGATATTTACTGATAAACAGCTACCTACGCAGCATGTTCATGTCGTTCCTAAATGAGATTTTATCTCTCTCCCCTCACCACAAATCAGATTCTTCTGAGGTGTTCCCAGTACATATCCTTTCCCCTGTGTAATTACCTTAACAAGCTCCAGCTGTTTTTATTCTCAGAAGGTTTACTCCCTGATATACAGCTGTCTACCCCCTTCGTAAGTGCAGGTCCTAAATGAGCTTTTATCTCTGTTCCCTCACCACAATCCAGATTCTTTTGGGGAGTTACCAGTACAGTAACAATACCAGGAAGTACTTAATTTATTAACCTACTGCTTTTTTTAATCTCATTGGAGATATTTACTGATAAACAGCTACCTATGCTGCATGTTCATGTCGTTCCTAAATGAGCTTTTATCTCTCTCCCCTCACCACAAATCAGATTCTTCTGAGGAGTTCCCAGTACATTATCCTTTCCCCTGTGTAAATACCTTAACAAGCTCCAGCTGTTTTTATTCTCAGAAGGTTTACTCCCTGATATACAGCTGTCTACCCCCTTCCTAAGTGCAGGTCATAATGAGCTTTTATTTCTCTCCTCTCACCACAAATCAGATTCTTCTGAGGAGTTCCCAGTACATTATCCTTTCCCCTGTGTAATTACGTTAACAAGCTCCAGCTGTTTTTATTCTCAGAAGGTTTACTCCCTGATATACAGCTGCCTACCCCCTTCCTAAGTGCAATTCCTAAATGACCTTTATTCTCTGTTCCTTCACCACAATCCTGATTCTGTTGGGGAGTTACCAGTACAGTAACCATACCAGGAAGTACTTAATTTATTCAGCTACTGCTTTTCTTAATCTCAGTGGAGATATTTACTGATAAACAGCTACCTACGCAGCATGTTCATGTCGTTCCTAAATGAGCTTTTATCTCTCTCCCCACACCACAAATCAGATTCTTCTGAGGAGTTCCCAGTACATTATCCTTTCCCCTGTGTAATTACCATAACAAGCTCCAGCTGTTTTTATTCTCAGAAGGTTTACTCCCTGATATACAGCTGCCTACCCCCTTCGTAAGTGCAGGTCCTAAATGAGCTTTTTTCTCTGTTCCCTCACCCCAGTCCAGATTAATTTTGGGAGTTACCAGTACAGTAACCATACCAGGAAGTACTTAATTTATTAAGCTACTGCTTTTCTTAATCTCAGTGGAGATATTTACTGATAAACAGCTACCTACGCAGCATGTTAATGTCGTTCATAAATGAGCTTTTATCTCTCTCCCCTCACCACGAATCAGATTCTTCTGAGGAGTTCCCAGTACATTATCCTTTCCCCTGTGTAATTACCCTAACAAGCTCCAGCTGTTTTTATTCTCAGAAGTTTTTCTCCCTGATATACAGCTGCCTACCCCCTTCGTAAGTGCAGGTCCTAAATGAGCTTTTTTCTCTGTTCCCTCACCCCAATCCAGATTCATTTGGGGAGTTACCAGTACAGTAACCATAACAGGAAGTACTTAATTTATTAAGCTACTGCTTTTCTTAATCTCAGTGTAGATATTTACTGAAAAACAGCCACGTACGCAGCATGTTCATGTAGTTCCTAAATGAGCTTTTATCTCTCTCCCCTCACCACAAATCAGATTCTTTCGAGGAGTTCCCAGTACATTATCCTTTCCCCTGTGTAATTACCTTAACAAGCTCCAGCTGTTTTTATTCTCAGAAGGTTTACTCCCTGATAACAGCTGCCTACCCCCTTCGTAAGTGCAGGTCCTAAATGACCTTTTTTCTCTGTTCCCTTACCACAATCCAGATTCTTTTGGGGAGTTACCAGTACAGTAACCATTCCAGGAAGTACTTAATTTATTAAGCTACTGCTTTTCTTAACCTCAGTGGAGATATTTACTGATAAACAGCTACCTACGCAGCATGTTCATGTCGTTCATAAATGAGCTTTTATCTCTCTCCCCTCACCACAAATCAGATTCTTCTGAGGAGTTCCCAGTACATTATCCTTTCCTCTGTGTAATTACCTTAACAAGTTCCAGCTGTTTTTATTCTCAGAAGGTTTACTCCATGATATACAGCTGCCTACCCCCTTCGTAAGTGCAGGTCCTAAATGAGCTTTTTTCTCTGTTCCCTCACCATAATCCAGATTCTTTTGGGGAGTTACCAGTACAGTAACCTTACCAGGAAGTATTTAATTTATTAAGCTACTGCTTTTCTTAATCTCAGTGGAGATATTTACTGATAAACAGCTACCTACGCAGCATGTTCATGTCGTTCCTAAATGAGCTTTTATCTCTCTCCCCTCACCACAAATCAGATTCTTCTGAGGAGTTCCCAGTACATTATCCTTTCCCCTGTGTAATTACCTTAACAAGCTCCAGCTGTTTTTATTCTCAGAAGGTTTACTCCCTGATATACAGCTGCCTACCCCCTTCATAAGTGCAGGTCCTAAATGAGCTTTTCTCTCTGTTCCCTCACCACAATCCAGATTCTTTTGGGGAGTTACCAGTACAGTAACCATACCAGGAAGTACTTAATTTATTAAGCTACTGCTTTTCTTATTCTCAGTGGAGATATTTACTGATAAACAGCTACCTACGCAGCATGTTCATGTCGTTCCTAAATGAGCTTTTATCTCTCTCCCCTCACGACAAATCAGATTCTTCTGTGGAGTTCCCTATACATTATCCTTTCCCCTGTGTAATTACCTTAACAAGCTCCAGCTGTTTTTATTCTCAGAAGGTTTACTCAATGATATACAGCTGCCTACCCCCTTCGTAAATGCAGGTCCTAAATGAGCTTTTTTCTCTGTTCCCTCACCACATTCCAGATTCTTTTGGGGAGTTACCAGTACAGTAACCATAACAGGAAGTACTTAATTTATTAAGCTACTGCTTTTCTTAATCTCAGTGTAGATATTTACTGATAAACAGCTACGTACGCAGCATGTTCATGTCGTTCGTAAATGAGCTATTTTCTCTCTCCCCTCACCACAAATCAGATTCTTTCTAGGAGTTCCCAGTACATTATCCTTTCCCCTGTGTAATTACCTTAACAAGCTCCAGCTGTTTTTATTCTCAGAAGGTTTACTCCCTGATATACAGCTGCCTACCCCCATCGTAAGTGCAGGTCATAATGAGCTTTTATTTCTCTCCTCTCACCACAAATCAGATTCTTCTGAGGAGTTCCCAGTACATTATCCTTTCCCCTGTGTAATTACCTTAACAAGCTCCAGCTGTTTTTATTCTCAGAAGGTTTACTCCCTGATATACAGCTGCCTACCCCCTTCGTAAATGCAGGTCCTAAATGAGATTTTTCTCTGTTCCCTCACCACAATCCAGATTCTTTTGGGGAGTTACCAGTACAGTAACCATACCAGGAAGTACTTAATTTGTTAAGCTACTGCTTTTCTTAATCTCAGTAGAGATATTTACTGATAAACAGCTACCTAGGCAGCATGTTCATGTCGTTCCTAAATGAGCTTTTATCTCTCTCCCCTCACCACAAATCAGATTGTTCTGAGGAGTTCCCAGTACATTATCCTTTCCCCTGTGTAATTACCTGAACAAGCTCCAGCTGTTTTTATTCTCAGAAGGTTTACTCCCTGTTATACAGCTGCCTACCTCCATCGTAAGTGCAGGTCCTTAATGAGCTTTTTTCTCTGTTCCCTCACCACAATCCAGATTCTTTTGAGGAGTTACCAGTACAGTAACCATACCAGGAAGTACTTAATTTATTAAGCTACTGCTTTTCATAATCTCAGTGGAGATATTTACTGATAAACAGCTACCTACGCAGCATGTTCATGTCGTTCCTAAATGAGCTTTTATCTCTCTCCCCTCACCACAAATCCGATTCTTCTGAGGAGTTCCCAGTACATTATCCTTTCCCCTGTGTAATTACCTTAACAAGCTCCAGCTGTTTTTATTCTTATAAGGTTTACTCCCTGATATACAGCTGCCTACCCCCTTCGTAAGTGCAGGTCCTAAATGAGCTTTTTTCTCTGTTCCCTCACCACAATCCAGATTCTTTTGGGGAGTTACCAGTACAGTAACCATACCAGGAAGTAATTAATTTATTAAGCTACTGCTTTTCTTAATCTCAGTGGAGATACTTACTGATAAACAGCTACCTACGCAGCATGTTCATGTCATTCCTAAATGGGCTTTTATCTCTCTCCCCTCACCACAAATCAGATTCTTCTGAGGAGTTCCCAGTACATTATCCTTTAGCCTGTGTAATTACCTTAACAAGCTCCAGCTGTTTTTATTCTCAGAAGTTTTACTCCCTGATATACAGCTGCCTACCCCGTTCGTAAGTGCAGGTCCTAAATGAGCTTTTTTCTCTGTTCCCTCAACACAATCCAGATTCTTTTGGGGAGTTACCAGTACAGTAACCATACCAGGAAGTACTTAATTTATTAAGCTACTGCTTTTCTTAATCTCAGTGGAGATATTTACTGATAAACAGTTACATACGCAGCATGTTTATGTCGTTCCTAAATGAGCAATTATCTCTCTCCCCTCACCACAAATCAGATTCTTCTTAGGAGTTCCCAGTACATTATCCTTTCCCCTGTGTAATTACCTTAACAAGCTCCAGCTGTTTTTATTCTCAGAAGGTTTACTCCCTGATAAACTGCTGCCTACCCCCTTCGTAAGTGCAGGTCCTAAATGAGCTTTTTTCTCTGTTCCCTCACCACATTCCAGATTCTTTTGGGGAGTTACCAGTACAGTAACCATACCAGGAAGTACTTAATTTATTAAGCTATTGCTTTTCTTAATCTCATTGGTGATATTTACTGATAAACAGATACCTACGCAACATGTTCATGTCGTTCCTAAATGAGCTTTTATCTCTCTCCCCTCACCACAAATCAGATTCTTCTGAGGAGTTCCCAGTACATTATCCTTTCCCCTGTGTAATTACCTTAACAAGCTCCAGCTGTTTATATTCTCAGAAGGTTTACTCCCTGATATACAACTGCCTACCCGCTTCGTAAGTGCAGGTCCTAAATGAGCTTTTTTCTCTGTTCCCTCACCACAATCCAGATTCTTTTGGGGAGTTACCAGTACAGTAACCATACCAGGAAGTACTTAATTTATTAAGCTACTGCTTTTCTTAATCTGAGTGGAGATATTTACTGACAAACAGCTACCTACGCAGCATGTTCATGTCGTTCCTATATGAGCTTTTATCTCTCTCCCCTCACCACAAATCAGATTCTTCTGAGGAGTTCCCAGTACATTATCCTTTCCCCTGTGTAATTACCTTAACAAGCTCCAGCTGTTTTTATTCACAGAAGGTTTACTCCCTGATATACATCTGCCTACCCCCTTGGTAAGTGCAGGTCCCAAATGAGATTTTCTCTGTTCCCTCACCACAATCCAGATTCTTTTGGGGAGTTACTAGTACAGTAACCATACCAGGAAGTACTTAATTTATTAAGCTACTGCTTTTCTTAATCTCAGTGGAGATATTTACTGATAAACAGCTACATACGCAGCATGTTCCTGTCGTTCCTAAATGAGCTTTTATCTCTCTCCCCTCACCACAAATCAGATTCTTCTGAGGAGTTCCCAGTACATTATCCTTTCCCCTGTGTAATTACCTTAACAAGCTCCAGCTGTTTTTATTCTCAGAAGGTTTACTCCCTGATATATTGCTGCCTACCCCCTTCGTAAGTGAAGGTCCTAAATGAGCTTTTTTCTCTGTTCCCTCACCACAATCCAGATTCTTTTGGGGAGTTATCAGTACAGTATCCATAGTAGGAAGTACTTAATTTATTAAGCTCCTGCTTTTCTTAATCTCAGTGGAGATATTTACTGATAAACAGCTACGTATGCAGCATGTTCATGTCGTTCCTAAATGAGCTTTTATCTCTCTCCCCTCACCAAAAATCAGATTCTTCTGAGGAGTTCCCAGTACATTATCCTTTCCCCTGTGTAATTACCTTAACAAGCTCCAGCTGTTATTATTCTCAGAAGGTTTACTCCCTGATATACTGCTGCTTACCCCCTTCGTAAGTGAAGGTCCTAAATGAGCTTTTTTCTCTGTTCCCTCACCACAATCCAGATTCTTTTGGGGAGTTATCAGTACAGTATCCATAGTAGGAAGTACTTAATTTATGAAGCTCCTGCTTTTCTTAATCTCAGTGGAGATATTTACTGATAAACAGCTACGTATGCAGCATGTTCATGTCGTTCCTAAATGAGATTTTATCTCTCTCCCCTCACCAAAAATCAGATTCTTCTGAGGAGTTCCCAGTACATTATCCTTTCCCCTGTGTAATTACCTTAACAAGCTCCAGCTGTTATTATTCTCAGAAGGTTTACTCCCTGATATACTGCTACCTACCCCCTTCGTAAGTGAAGGTCCTAAATGAGCTTTTTTCTCTGTTTCCTCACCACAATCTAGATTCATTGGGGAGTTACCAGTACTGTACCCATACCAGGAAGTACTTAATTTATTAAGCTACTGCTTTTCTTAATCTCAGTGGAGATATTTACTGATAAACAGCTACCCACGCAGCATGTTTAGGTCGTTCCTAAATGAGCTTTTATCTCTCTCCCTTCACCACAAATCAGATTCTTCAGAGGAGTTCCCACTTCATTATCCTTTACCCTGTGTAATTACCTTAACAAGCTCCAGCTGTTTTTATTCTCAGAAGGTTTACTCCCTGATATACAGCTGCCTACCCCCTTCGTAAGTGCAGGTCCTAAATGAGGTTTTTCTCTGTTCCCTCACCACAATCCAGATTCTTTTGGGGAGTTACCAGTACAGTAACCATACCAGGAAGTACTTAATTTATTAAGCTACTGCTTTTCTTAACCTCAGTGGAGATATTTACTGATAAACAGCTACCTACGCAGCATGTTCGTGTCGTTCCTAAATGAGCTTTAATCTCTCTCCCCTCACCACAAATCAGATTCTTCTGAGGAGTTCCCAGTACATTATCCTTTCCCCTGTGTAATTACCTTAACAAGCTCCAGCTGTTTTTATTCTCAGAAGGTTTACTCCCTGATATACAGCTGCCTACCCCCTTCGTAAGTGCAGGACCTAAATGAGCTTTTCTCTCTGTTCCCTCACCACAATCCAGATTCTTTTGGGGAGTTACCAGTACAGTAACCATACCAGGAAGTACTTAATTTATTAAGCTACTGCTTTTCTTATTCTCAGTGGAGATATTTACTGATAAACAGCTACGTACGCAGCATGTTCATGTCGTTCGTAAATGAGCTTTTTTCTCTCTCCCCTCACCACAAATCAGATTCTTTCTAGGAGTTCCCAGTACATTATCCTTTCCCCTGTGTAATTACCTTAACAAGCTCCAGCTGTTTTTATTCTCAGAAGGTTTACTCCCTGATATACAGCTGCCTACCCCCATCGTAAGTGCAGGTCATAATGAGCTTTTATTTCTCTCCTCTCACCACAAATCAGATTCTTCTGAGGAGTTCCCAGTACATTATCCTTTCCCCTGTGTAATTACCTTAACAAGCTCCAGCTGTTTTTATTCTCAGAAGGTTTACTCCCTGATATACAGCTGCCTACCCCCTTCGTAAATGCAGGTCCTAAATGAGATTTTTCTCTGTTCCCTCACCACAATCCAGATTCTTTTGGGGAGTTACCAGTACAGTAACCATACCAGGAAGTACTTAATTTGTTAAGCTACTGCTTTTCTTAATCTCAGTAGAGATATTTACTGATAAACAGCTACCTAGGCAGCATGTTCATGTCGTTCCTAAATGAGCTTTTATCTCTCTCCCCTCACCACAAATCAGATTCTTCTGAGGAGTTCCCAGTACATTATCCTTTCCCCTGTGTAATTACCTGAACAAGCTCCAGCTGTTTTTATTCTCAGAAGGTTTACTCCCTGTTATACAGCTGCCTACCTCCTTCGTAAGTGCAGGTCCTTAATGAGCTTTTTTCTCTGTTCCCTCACCACAATCCAGATTCTTTTGAGGAGTTACCAGTACAGTAACCATACCAGGAAGTACTTAATTTATTAAGCTACTGCTTTTCATAATCTCAGTGGAGATATTTACTGATAAACAGCTACCTACGCAGCATGTTCATGTCGTTCCTAAATGAGCTTTTATCTCTCTCCCCTCACCACAAATCCGATTCTTCTGAGGAGTTCCCAGTACATTATCCTTTCCCCTGTGTAATTACCTTAACAAGCTCCAGCTGTTTTTATTCTTATAAGGTTTACTCCCTGATATACAGCTGCCTACCCCCTTCGTAAGTGCAGGTCCTAAATGAGCTTTTTTCTCTGTTCCCTCACCACAGTCCAGATTCTTTTGGGGAGTTACCAGTACAGTAACCATACCAGGAAGTATTTAATTTATTAAGCTACTGCTTTTATTAATCTCAGTGGAGATATTTACTGATAAACAGCTACCTACGCAGCATGTTCATGTCGTTCCTAAATGAGCTTTTATCTCTCTCCCCTCACCACAAATCAGATTCTTCCGAGGAGTTCCCAGTACATTATCCTTTCCTCTGTGTAATTACCTTAACAAGCTCCAGCTGTTTTTATTCTCAGAAGGTTTACTCCCTGATATACAGCTGCCTACCCCCTTCGTAAGTGCAGGTCCTAAATGAGCTTTTTTCTCTGTTCCCTCACCACAATCCAGATTCTTTTGGGGAGTTACCAGTACAGTAACCATACCAGGAAGTAATTAATTTATTAAGCTACTGCTTTTCTTAATCTCAGTGGAGATATTTACTGATAAACAGCTACCTACGCAGCATGTTCATGTCATTCCTAAATGGGCTTTTATCTCTCTCCCCTCACCACAAATCAGATTCTTCTGAGGAGTTCCCAGTACATTATCCTTTAACCTGTGTAATTACCTTAACAAGCTCCAGCTGTTTTTATTCTCAGAAGTTTTACTCCCTGATATACAGCTGCCTACCCCGTTCGTAAGTGCAGGTCCTAAATGAGCTTTTTTCTCTGTTCCCTCAACACAATCCAGATTCTTTTGGGGAGTTACCAGTACAGTAACCATACCAGGAAGTACTTAATTTATTAAGCTACTGCTTTTCTTAATCTCAGTGGAGATATTTACTGATAAACAGTTACATACGCAGCATGTTTATGTCGTTCCTAAATGAGCAATTATCTCTCTCCCCTCACCACAAATCAGATACTCCTGAGGAGTTCCCAGTACATTATCCTTTCCCCTGTGTAATTACCTTAACAAGCTCCAGCTGTTTTTATTCTCAGAAGGTTTACTCCCTGATATACAGCTGCATACCCCTTCGTAAGTGCAGGTCCTAAATGGGCTTTTGTCTCTGTTCCCTCACCACAGTACAGATTCTTTTGGGGTGTTCCCAGTACAGTAACCATACCAGGAAGTACTTAATTTATTAATCTACTGCTTTTCTTAATCTCAGTGGAGATATTTACTGATAAACAGCTACCTACGCAGCATGTTCATGTCGTTCCTAAATGAGCTTTTATCTCTCTCCCCTCACCACAAATCAGATTCTTCTGAGGAGTTCCCAGTACATTATCCTTTCCTCTGTGTAATTACCTTAACAAGCTCCAGCTGTTTTTATTCTCAGAAGGTTTACCCTCTGACATACAGCTGCCTACCCAATTCGTAAGTGCTGGTCCTAAATGAGATTTTTTGTTCCCTCACCACAATCCAGATTCTTTTGGGGAGTTACCAGTACAGTAACCATACCAGGAAGTACTTAATTTATTAAGCTACTGCTTTTCTTAATCTCTGTGGAGATATTTACTGATAAACAGCTATGTACACAGCATGTTCATGTCATTCCTATATGAGCTTTTATCTCTCTGCCCTCACCACAAATCAGATTCTGCTGAGGATTTCCCAGTACATTATCCTTTCCCTTGTGTAATTACCTTAACAAGCTCCAGCTGTTTTTATTCTCAGAATGTTTACTGCCTGATATACAGCTGCCTACCCCCTTCGTAAGTGCAGATCCTAAATGAGCTTTTTTCTCTGTTCCCTCTCCACAATCCAGATTCTTTTGGGGAGTTACCAGTACAGTAACCATACCAGGAAGTAATTAATTTACTAAGCTACTGCTTTTCTTAATCTCAGTGGAGATATTTACTGATAAACAGCTACCTACGCAGTATGTTCATGTCGTTCCTAAATGAGCTTTTATCTCTCTCCCCTCACCACAAATCAGATTCTTCTGAGGAGTTCCCAGTACATTATCCTTTCCCCTGTGTAATTACCTTAACAAGCTCCAGCTGTTTTTATTCTCAGAAGTTTTACTGCCTGATATACAGCTGCCTACCCCCTTCGTAAGTGCAGATCCTAAATGAGCTTTTTTCTCTGTTCCCTCAAAACAATCCAGATTCTTTTGGGGAGTTACCAGTAAAGTAACCATACCAGGAAGTACAGAATTTATTAAGCTACTGCTTTTCTTATTCTCAGTGGAGATATTTACTGATAAACAGCTACATAGGCAGCATGATCATGTTGTTCCTAAATGAGCTTTTATCTCTCTCCCCTCACCACAAATCAGATTCTTCTGAGGAGTTCCCAGTACATTATCCTTTCCCCTGTGTAATTACCTTAACAAGCTCCCGCTGTTTTTATTCTCAGAAGGTATACTCCTAGATATACAGTTGCCTACCCCCTTCGTAGGTGCAGGTCCTAAATGAGCTTTTTTCTCTGTTCCTTCACCACAATCCAGATTCTTTTGGGGAGTTACCAGTACAGTAACCATACCAGGAAGTACTTAATTTATTAAGCTACTGCTTTTCTTAATCTCAGTGGAGATATTTACTGATAACCAGCTACATAGGCAGCATGTTCATGTCGTTCCTAAATGAGATTTATCTCTATCCCCCCCCAAAAATCAGATTCTTCTGAGGAGTTCCCAGTACATTATCCTTTCCCCTGTGTAATTACCTTAACAAGCTCCAGCTGTTTTTATTCTCAGAAGGTTTACTCCATGATATACAGCTGCCTACCCCCATCGTAAGTGCAGGTCCTAAATGAGCTTTTTTCTCTGTTCCCTCACCACAATCCAGATTCTTTTGGGGAGTTACCAGTACAGTAACCATACCAGGAAGTACTTAATTTATTAAGCTACTGATTTTCTTAATCTCAATGGAGATATTTACTGATAAACAGCTACCTACGCAGCATGTTCATGTCGTTAGTAAATGAGCTTTTATATCTCTACCCTCACCACAAATCAGATTTTTCTGAGGAGTTCCCAGTACATTATCCTTTCCCCTGTGTAATTACCTTAACAAGCTCCAGCTGTTTTTATTCTCAGAAGGTTTACTCCCTGATATACTGCTGCCTACCCCCTTCGTAAGTGCAGGTCCTAAATGAGCTTTTTTCTCTGTTCCCTCACCACAATCCAGATTCTTTTGGGGAGTTACCAGTACAGTAACCATACCAGGAAGTACTTAATTTGTTAAGCTACTGATTTTCTTAATCTCAATGGAGATATTTACTGATAAACAGCTACCTACGCAGCATGTTCATGTCGTTAGTAAATGAGCTTTTATCTCTCTCCCCTCACCACAAATCAGATTCTTCTGAGGAGTTCCCAATATGTTATCCTTTCCCCTGTGTAATTACCTTATCAAGCTCCAGCTGTTTTTATTCTCAGAAGGTTTACTCCCTGATATACAGCTGCCTACCCCCTTCGTAAGTGCAGGTCCTAAATGAGCTTTTTTCTCTGTTCCCTCACCACAATCCAGATTCTTTTGGGGAGTTACCAGTACAGTAACCATACCAGGAAGTACTTAATTTATTAAGCTACTGCTTTTCTTAATCTCAGTGGAGATATTTACTGATAAACAGCTACCTACACAGCATGTTCATTTCGTTCCTAAATGAGCTTTTATCTCTCTCCCCTCACCACAAATCAGATTCTTCTGATGAGTTCCCAGTACATTATCCTTTCCCCTGTGTAATTACCTTAACAAGCTCCAGGTGTTTTTATTCTCAGAATGTTCACTCCCTGATATACAGCTGCCTACACCCTTCGTAATTGCAGGACCTAAATGAGCTTTTTTCTCTATTCCCTCACCACAATCCAGATTCTTTTGGGGAGTTACCAGTACAGTAACCATACCAGGAAGTACTTAATTTATTAAGCTACTGCTTTTCTTAATCTCAGTGGAGATATTTACTGATAAACAGCTACCTACCCAGTATGTTCATGTCGTTCCTATAGGAGCTTTTGTCTCTCTCCCCTCACCACAAATCAGATTCTTCTGAGGAGTTCCCAGTACATTATCCTTTCCCCTGTGTAATTACCTTAACAAGCTCCAGCTGTTTTTATTCTCAGAAGGTTTACTCCCTGATATACAGCTGCCTACCCCCTTCGTAAGTGCAGGTCCTAAATGAGCTTTTTTCTCTGTTCCCTCAACACAATCCAGATTCTTTGGGGAGTTACCAGTACAGTAACAATACCAGGAAGTACTTAATTTATTAAGCTACTGCTTTTCTTAATCTCAGTGGAGATATTTACTGATAAACAGCTACCTACCCAGTATGTTCATGTCGTTCCTAAATGAGCTTTTGTCTCTCTCCCCTCACCACAAATCAGATTCTTCTGAGGAGTTCCCAGTACATTATCCTTTCCCCTGTGTAATTACCTTAACAAGCTCCAGCTGTTTTTATTCTCAGAAGGTTTACTCCCTGATAACAGCTGCCTACCCCCTTCGTAAGTGCAGGTCTTAAATGACCTTTTTTCTCTGTTCCCTCACCACAATCCAGATTCTTTTGGGGAGTTACCAGTACAGTAACCATACCAGGAAGTACTTAATTTATTAAGCTACTGCTTTTCTTAATCTCAGTGGAGATATTTACTGATAAAGAGCTACCTACGCAGCATGTTCATGTCTTTCCTAAATGAGCTTTTATCTCTCTCCCCTCACCACAAATCAGATTCTTTTGATGAGTTCCCAGTACATTATCCTTTCCCCTGTGTAATTACCTTAACAAGCTCCAGCTGTTTTTATTCTCAGAAGTTTAATTCCCTGATATACAGCTTTCTACCCCCTTCGTAATTGCAGGTCCTAAATGAGCTATTTTCTCTGTTCCCTCACCCCAATCCAGATTCTTTGGGGAGTTACCAGTACAGTAACCATACCAGGAAGTACTTAATTTATTAAGCTACTGCTTTTCTTAGTCTCAGTGGAGATATTTACTGATAAACAGCTACCTACGCAGCATGTTCATGTCGTTCCTAAATGAGCTTTTATCTCTCTCCCCTCACCACAAATCAGATTCTTCTGAGCAGTTCCGAGTACATTATCCTTTCCCCTGTGTAAATACCTTAACAAGCTCCAGCTGTTTTTATCCTCAGAAGGTTTACTCCCTGATATACAGCTGCCTACCCCCATCGTAAGTGCAGGTCATAATGAGCTTTTATTTTTCTCCTCTCACCACAAATCAGATTCTTCTGAGGACTTCCCAGTACATTATCCTTTCCCCTGTGTAATTACCTTAACAAGCTCCCGCTGTTTTTATTCTCAGAAGGTTTACTCCTAGATATACAGCTGCCTACCACCTTCGTAAATGCAGGTCCTAAATGAGATTTTTCCCTGTTCCCTCACCACAATCCAGATTCTTTTGGGGAGTTACCAGTACAGTAACCATACCAGGAAGTACTTAATTTTAAGCTACTGCTTTTCTTAATCTCAGTGGAGATATTTACTGATAACCAGCTACATACGCAGCATGTTCATGTCGTTCCTAAATGAGATTTATCTCTATCCCCCCCAAAAAATCAGATTCTTCTGAGGAGTTCCCAGTACATTATCCTTTCCCCTGTGTAATTACCTTAACAAGCTCCAGCTGTTTTTATTCTCAGAAGGTTTACTCCATGATATACAGCTGCCTACCCCCATCGTAAGTGCAGGTCCTAAATGAGCTTTTTCTCTGTTCCCTCACCACAATCCAGATTCTTTTGGGGAGTTACCAGTACAGTAACCATACCAGGAAGTACTTAATTTATTAAGCTACTGATTTTCTTAATCTCAATGGAGATATTTACTGATAAACAGCTACCTACGCAGCATGTTCATGTCGTTAGTAAATGAGCTTTTATATCTCTCCCCTCACCACAAATCAGATTTTTCTGAGCAGTTCCCAGTACATTATCCTTTCCCCTGTGTAATTACCTTAACAAGCTCCAGCTGTTTTTATTCTCAGAAGGTTTACTCCCTGATATACTGCTGCCTACCCCCTTCGTAAGTGCAGGTCCTAAATGAGCTTTTTTACCTGTTCCCTCACCACAATCCAGATTCTTTTGGGGAGTTACCAGTACAGTAACCATACCAGGAAGTACTTAATTTATTAAGCTACTGATTTTCTTAATCTCAATGGAGATATTTACTGATAAACAGCTACCTACGCAGCATGTTCATGTCGTTAGTAAATGAGCTTTTATCTCTCTCCCCTCACCACAAATCAGATTCTTCTGAGGAGTTCCCAATATATTATCCTTTCCCCTGTGTAATTACCTTATCAAGCTCCAGCTGTTTTTATTCTCAGAAGGTTTACTCCCTGATATACAGCTGCCTACCCCCTTCGTAAGTGCAGGTCCTAAATGAGCTTTTTTCTCTGTTCCCTCACCACAATCCAGATTCTTTTGGGGAGTTACCAGTACAGTAACCATACCAGGAAGTACTTAATTTATTAAGCTACTGCTTTTCTTAATCTCAGTGGAGATATTTACTGATAAACAGCTACCTACACAGCATGTTCATTTCGTTCCTAAATGAGCTTTTATCTCTCTCCCCTTACCACAAATCAGATTCTCTGAGGAGTTCCCAGTACATTATCCTTTCCCCTGTGTAATTACCTTAACAAGCTCCAGGTGTTTTTATTCTCAGAAGGTTCACTCCCTGATATACAGCTGCCTACACCCTTCGTAAGTGCAGGACCTAAATGAGCTTTTTTCTCTGTTCCCTCACCACAATCCAGATTCTTTTGGGGAGTTACCAGTACAGTAACCATACTAGGGAAGTACTTAATTTATTAAGCTACTGCTTTTCTTAATCTCAGTGGAGATATTTACTGATAAACAGCTACCTACCCAGTATGTTCATGTCGTTCCTAAATGAGCTTTTGTCTCTCTCCCCTCACCACAAATCAGATTCTTCTGAGGAGTTCCCAGTACATTATCCTTTCCCATGTGTAATTACCTTAACAAGCTCCAACTGTTTTTTATTCTCAGAAGGTTTACTCCCTGATATACAGCTGCCTACCCCCTTCGTCAGTGCAGGTCCTAAATGAGCCTTTTTTCTCTGTTCCCTCAACACAATCCAGATTCTTTGGGGAGTTACCAGTACAGTAACCATACCAGGAAGTACTTAATTTATTAAGCTACTGCTTTTCTTAATCTCAGTGGAGATATTTACTGATAAACAACTACCTACCCAGTATGTTCATGTCGTTCCTACATGAGCTTTTGTCTCTCTCCCCTCACCACAAATCAGATTCTTCTGAGGAGTTCCCAGTACATTATCCTTTCCCCTGTGTAATTACCTTAACAAGCTCCAGCTGTTTTTATTCTCAGAAGGTTTACTCCCTGATATACAGCTGCCTACCCCCTACGAAAGTGCAGGTCCTAAATGAGCTTTTTTCTCTGTTCCCTCACCACAATCCAGATTCTTTAGGGGAGTTACCAGTACAGTAACCATACCAGGAAATACTTAATTTATTAAGCTACTGCTTTTCTTAATCTCAGTGGAGATATTTACTGATAAATAGCTACCTACGCAGCATGTTCATGTCGTTCCTAAATGAGCTTTTATCTCTCTCCCCTCACCACAAATCAGATTCTTCTGTGGAGTTCCCAGTACATATCCTTTTCGCTGTGTAATTACCTTAACAAGCTCCAGCTGTTTTTATTCTCAGAAGGTTTACTCAATGATATACAGCTGACTACCCTCTTCGTATGTGCAGGTCCTAAATGAGCTTTTTTCTCTGTTCCCTCACCACAATCCAGATTCTTTTGGGGAGTTACCAGTACAGTAACCATACCAGGAAGTACTTAATTTATTAAGCTACTGCTTTTCTTAATCTCAGTGGAGATATTTACTGATAAACAGCTACCTACGCAGCATGTTCATGTCGTTCCTAAATGAGCTTTTATCTCTCTCCCCTCACCACAAATCAGATTCTTCTGAGCAGTTCCGAGTACATTATCCTTTCCCCTGTGTAAATA
>NW_025960480.1:0-53508 GCF_023159225.1 Perognathus longimembris pacificus
CCAGCTGTTTTTATTCTCAGAAGCTTTACTCCCTGATATACAGCTGCCTACCCCCTTCGTAAGTGCTGGTCCCTAAATGAGCTTTTTTCTCTGTTTCCTCACCACAATCCATATTCTTTTGGGAGTTACCAGTTACAGTAACCATACCAGGAAGTACTTAATTTATTAAGCTACTGCTTTTCTTAATCTCAGTGTAGATATTTACTGATAAACAGCTACCTACGCAGCATGCTCATGTCGTTCCTAAGTGAGCTTTTATCTCTCTCCCCTCACCACTAATCAGATTCTTCTGAGGAGTTCCCAGTACATTATCCTTTCCTCTGTGTAATTACCTTAACAAGCTCCAGCTGTTTTTATTCTCAGAGGGTTACTCCTGATATACAGCTGCCTATCCCCTTCGTAATTGCAGGTCCTAAATGAGCTTTTTTATCTGTTCCCTCACCACAATCCAGATTCTTTTGGGAGTTACCAGTACAGTAACCATACCAGGAAGTACTTAATTTATTAAGCTACTGCTTTTCTTAATCTCAGTGGAGATATTTACTGATAAACAGCTACATAGGCAGCATGTTCATGTAGTTCCTAAATGTGCTTTTATCTCTCTCCCCTCACCAAAAATCAGATTCTTCTGAGGAGTTCCCAGTACATTATCCTTTCCCCTGTGTAATTACCTTAAAAAGTTCCAGCTGTTTTTATTCTCAGAAGCTTTACTCCCTGATATACAGCTGCCTAACCCCTTCGTAAGTTGCAGGTCCTAAATGAGCTTTTTTCTCTGTTCCCTCACCACAATCAGATTCTTTTGGGGAGTTAACAGTACAGTAACCATACAGGAAGTACTTAATTTATTAAGCTACTGCTTTTCTTAATCTCAGTGGAGATATTTACTGATAAACAGCTACATAGGCAGCATGTTCATGTAGTTCCTAAATGTGCTTTTATCTCTCTCCCCTCACCAAAATCAGATTCTTCTGAGGAGTTCCCAGTACATTATCCTTTCCCCTGTGTAATTACCTTAAAAAGTTCCAGCTGTTTTTATTCTCAGAAGCTTTACTCCCTGATATACAGCTGCCTACCCCCTTTGTAAGTGCAGGTCCTAAATGAGCTTTTTTCTCTGTTCCCTCACCACAATCCAGATTCTTTTGGGGAGTTAACAGTACAGTAACCATACCAGGAAGTACTTAATTTATGTAAGCTACTGCTTTGCTTAAACTCAGTGGAGATATTTTAATGATAAACAACTACCTACGCAGCATGTTCATGTCGTTCATAAATAAGCATTTTTCTCTCTCCCCTCACCACAAATCAGATTCTTCTGAGGAGTTCCCAGTACATTATCCTTTCCCCTGTGTAATTACCTTAACAAGCTCCAGCTGTTTTTATTCTCAGAAGGTTTACTCCCTGATATACAGCTGCCTAACCCCTTCGTAAGTGCAGGTCCCTAAATGAGCTTTTTTCTCTGTTCCCTCACCACAATCCAGATTCTTTTGGGGAGTTACCAGTACAGTAACCATACCAGGAAGTACTTAATTTATTAAGCTACTGCTTTTTTAAATCTCAGTGGAGATATTTACTGATAAACAGCTACCTACGCAGCATGTTCATGTCGTTCCTAAATGAGCTTTTATCTCTCCCCCCTCACCACAACTCAGATTCTTCTGAGGAGGTTCCCAGTACATTATCCTTTCCCATGTTTAATTACCTTAAAAAGTTCCAGCTGTTTTTATTCTCAGAAGCTTTACTCCCTGATATACAGCTGCCTACCCTCTTCGTAAGTGCAGGTCTAAATGAGCTATTTTCTCTGTTCCCTCACCACAATCAGATTATTTTGGGGAGTTGACAGTACAGTCACCATACCAGAAAGTACATAATTTATTAAGCTACTGTTTTTCTTAATCTCAGTTGAGATAATTACTGATAAACATCTACCTACTCAGCATGTTCATGTCGTTCCTAAATGAGCTTTTATCTCTCTCCCCTCACCACAAATCAGATTCTTCTGAGGAGTTCCCAGTACATTATCCTTTCCCTTGTGTATAATTACCTTAACAAGCACCAGCTGTTTTTATTCTCAGATGGTTTACTCCCTGATATACAGCTGCCTACCCCCTTCGTAAGTGCAGGTCCTAAATGAGCTTTTTTCTCTGTTCCCTCACCACAATCCAGATTCTTTTGGGGAGTTACCAGTACAGTAACCATACCAGGAAGTACTTAATTTATTAAGCTACTGCTTTTCTTAATCTCAGTGGAGATATTTACTGATAAACAGCTACCTACGCAGCATGTTCATGTCGTTCCTAAATGAGCTTTTATCTCTCTCCCCTCACCACAAATCAGATTCTTCTGAGGAGTTCCAGTACATTATCCTTTCCCCTGTGTAATTTACCTTAACAAGCTCCAGCTGTTTTTATTCTCAGAAGCTTTACTCCCTGATATACAGCTGCCTACCCCCTTCGTAAGTGCAGGTCCTAAATGAGCTTTTTTCTCTGTTTCCTCACCACAATCCATATTCTTTTTGGGAGTTACCAGTACAGTAACCATACCAGGAAGTACTTAATTTATTAAGCTACTGCTTTTCTTAATCTCAGTGTAGATATTTACTGATAAACAGCTACCTACGCAGCATGCTCATGTCGTTCCTAAGTGAGCTTTTATCTCTCTCCCCTCACCACTAATCAGATTCTTCTGAGGAGTTCCCAGTACATTATCCTTTCTTCTGTGTAATTACCTTAACAAGCTCAGCTGTTTTTATTCTCAGAGGGTTTACTCCCTGATATACAGCTGCCTATCCCCTTCGTAATTGCAGGTCCTAAATGAGCTTTTTTATCTGTTCCCTCAACACAATCCAGATTCTTTTGGGGAGTTACCAGTACAGTAACCATACCAGGAAGTACTTAATTTATAAGCTACTGCTTTTCTTAATCTCAGTGGAGATATTTTACTGATAAACAGCTACATAGGCAGCATGTTCATGTATTTCCTAAATGTGCTTTTATCTCTCTCCCCTCACCAAAATCAGATTCTTCTGAGGAGTTCCCAGTACATTATCCTTTCCCCTGTGTAATTACCTTAAAAAGTTCCAGCTGTGTTTATTCTCAGAAGCTTTACTCCCTGATATACAGCTGCCTACCCCCTTCGTAAGTGCAGGTCCTAAATGAGCCTTTTTTCTCTGTTCCCTCACTACAATCCAGATTCTTTTGTGGAGTTAACAGTACAGTAACCATACCAGGAAGTACTTAATTTATTAAGCTACTGCTTTTCTTAATCTCAGTGGAGATATTTACTGATAAACAGCTACATAGGCAGCATGTTCATGTAGTTCCTAAATGTGCTTTATCTCTCTCCCCTCACCAAAATCAGATTCTTCTGAGGAGTTCCCAGTACATTATCCTTTCCCCTGTGTAATTACCTTAAAAAGTTCCAGCTGTTTTTTATTCTCAGAGCTTTACTCCCTGATATACAGCTGCCTACCCCCTTTGTAAGTGCAGGTCCTAAATGAGCTTTTTTCTCTGTTCCCTCACCACAATCCAGATTCTTTTGGGGAGTTAACAGTACAGTAACCATACCAGGAGTACTTTAATTTATTAAGCTACTGCTTTGCTTAAACTCAGTGGAGATATTTAATGATAAACAACTACCTACGCAGCATGTTCATGTCGTTCATAAATAAGCTTTTTATCTCTCTCCCCTCACCACAAATCAGATTCTTCTGAGGAGTTCCCAGTACATTATCCTTTCCCCTGTGTAATTACCTTAACAAGCTCCAGCTGTTTTTATTCTCAGAAGGTTTACTCCCTTGATATACAGCTGCCTAACCCTTCGTAAGTGCAGGTCCTAAATGAGCTTTTTTCTCTGTTCCCTCACCACAATCCAGATTCTTTTGGGGAGTTACCAGTACAGTAACCATACCAGGAAGTACTTAATTTATTAAGCTACTGCTTTTTTAAATCTCAGTGGAGATATTTACTGATAAACAGCTACCTACGCAGCATGTTCATGTCGTTCCTAAATGAGCTTTTATCTCTCCCCCCTCACCACAACTCAGATTCTTCTGAGGAGTTCCCAGTACATTATCCTTTTCCCATGTTTAATTACCTTAAAAAGTTCCAGCTGTTTTTATTCTCAGAAGCTTTACTCCCTGATATACAGCTGCCTACCCTCTTCGTAAGTGCAGGTCCTAAATGAGCTATTTTCTCTGTTCCCTCACCACAATCCAGATTATTTTGGGGAGTTGCCAGTACAGTCACCATACCAGAAAGTACATAATTTATTAAGCTACTGTTTTTCTTAATCTCAGTTGAGATATTTACTGATAAACATCTACCTACTCAGCATGTTCATGTCGTTCCTAAATGAGCTTTTATCTCTCTCCCCTCACCACAAATCAGATTCTTCTGAGGAGTTCCCAGTACATTATCCTTTCCCTTGTGTATAATTACCTTAACAAGCTCCAGCTGTTTTTTATTCTCAGATGGTTTACTCCCTGATATACAGCTGCCTACCCCCTCGTAAGTGCAGGTCCTAAATGAGCTTTTTTCTCTGTTCCCTCACCACAATCCAGATTCTTTTGGGGAGTTACCAGTACAGTAACCATACCAGGAAGTACTTAATTTATTAAGCTACTGCTTTTCTTTATCTCAGTGGAGATATTTACTGATAAACAGCTACGTACGCAGCATGTTCATGTCGTTCCTATATGAGCTTTTATCTCTCTCCCCTCACCACAAATCAGAGTCTTCTGAGGAGTTCCCAGTACATTATCCTTTCCCCTGTGTAATATCCTTAACAAGCTCCAGCTGTTTTTATTCTCAGAAGGTTTACTCCTGATATACAGCTGCCTACCCCTTCATAAGTGCAGGTCCTAAATGAGCTTTTTTCTCTGTTCCCTCACCACAATCCAGATTCTTTTGGGGAGTTACCAGTACAGTAACCATACCAGGAAGTACTTAATTCATTAAGCTACTGCTTTTCTTAATCTCAGTGGAGATATTTACTGATAAACAGCTACCTACGCAGCATGTTCATGTCGTTCCTAAATGAGCTTTTACCTCTCTCCCCTCACCACAAATCAGATTCTTCGGAGGAGGTTCCCAGTACATTATCCTTTCCCCTGTGTAATTACCTTAACAAGCTCCAGCTGTTTTTATCTCAGAAGGTTTACTCCCTGATATACAGCTGCCTACCCCCTTCGTAGTGCAGGTCCTAAATGAGCTTTTTTCTCTGTTTCCCTCACCACAATCCAGATTCTTTTGGGGACTTACCAGTGCAGTAACCATACCAGGAAGTACTTAATTTATTAAGCTACTGCTTTCTTAATCTCAGTGGAGATATTTACTGATAAACAGCTACCTACGCAGCATGTTCATGTCCGTTCCTAAATGAGCTTTTATCTCTCTCCCTTCACACAAATCAGATTCTTCTGAGGAGTTCCCAGTACATTATCCTTTCCCCTGTGTAATTACCTTAACAAGCTCCAGCTGTATTTATTCTCAGAAGGTTTACTCCCTGATATACAGCTGCCTACTCCCTTCGTAATGCAGGTCTTAAATGAGCTTTTTTCTCTGTCCCTCACCACAATCCAGATTCTCTGGGGACGGTTACCAGTACAGTACCCATACCAAGAAGTACTTAATTTATTAAGCTACTGCTTTTCTTAATCTCAGTGAGATATTTACTGATAACAGCTACCTACGCAGCATGTTCATGTCGTTCCTAAATGAGCTTTTATCTCTCTCCCCTCTCCACAAATCAGATTCTTCTGAGGAGTTCCCAGTACATTATCCTTTCCCCTGTGTATTACCTAACAAGCTCCAGCTGTTTTTATACTCAGAAGGTTTACTCTCTGATATACAGCTGCCTACCCACTTCGTAAGTGCAGGTCCTAAATGAGCTTTTTTCTCTGTTCCCTCACCACAATCCAGATTCTTTTGGGGAGTTACCAGTACAGTAACCCATACCAAGAAGTACTTAATTTATTAAGCTACTGCTTTTCTTAATCTCAGTGGAGATATTTACTGATAAACAGCTACCTACGCAGCATGTTCATTGTCGTTCCTAAATGAGCTTTTATCTCTCTCCCCTCACCACAAATCAGATTCTTCTGAGGAGTTCCCAGTAGATTATCCTTTCCCCTGTGTAATTACCTTAACAAGCTCCAGCTGTTTTTATTCTCAGAAGGTTTACTCCCTGATATACAGCTGCATACCCCCTGCATAAGTGCAGGTCCTAAGTGAGCGTTTGTATCTGTTCCCTCACCACAATCCAGATTCTTTTTGGAGTTACCAGTACAGTTACCATACCAGGAAGTACTTTATTTATTAAGCTACTGCTTTTCTTCAATCTCAGTGGAGATATTTACTGATAAACAGCTACGTACGCAGCCTGTTCATGTCGTTCCTAAATGAGCTTTTATCTCTCTCCCCTCACCACAAATCAGATCTTCTGAGGAGTTCCCAGTACATTATCCTTTTCCCTGTGTAATTACCTTAACAAGCTCCAGCTGTTTTTATTCTCAGAAGGTTTACTCCCTGATATACAGCTGCCTACCTCCTTCGTAAGTGCAGGTCCTAAATGAGATTTTTCTCTGTTCCCTCACCACAATCCAGATTTTTTGGTAGTTACCAGTACAGTAACCGTACCAGGAAGTACTTAATTTATTAAGCTACTGCTTTTCTTAATCTCAGTGGAGATATTTACTGATAAACAGCTACCTACGCAGCATGTTCATGTCGTTCCTAAATGAGCTTTTATCTCTTTCCCTCACCACAAATCAGATTCTTCTGAGGATTTCCCATTACATTATCCGTTCCCCTGTGTAATTTCCTTAACAAGCTCCAGCTGTTTTTATTCTCAGAAGGTTTACTCCCTGATATACAGCTGCTTACCCCCTTCGTAAGTGCAGGTCCTAAATGAGGTTTTTTCTCTCTTCCCTCACCACAATCCAGATTCTTTGGGAGTTATCAGTACAGTAACCATACAGGAAGTACTTAATTTATTAAGCTACTGCTTTTCTTAATCTCAGTGGATATATTTCCTGATAAACAGCTACGTACGCAGCATGTTCATGTCGATCCTAAATGAGCTTTTATCTCTCTCCCCTCACCACAAATCAGATTCTTCTGAGGAGTTCCCTGTACATTATCCTTTCCCCTGTGTAATTACCTTAACAAGCTCCAGCTGTTTTTATTCTCAGAAGGTTTACTCGCTGATATACAGCTGCCTACCCCCTTCGTAAGTGCAGGTCCTAAATGAGCTTTTTTCTCTTTCCCTCACCACAATCCAGATTCTTTTGGGGAGTTACCAGTACAGTAACCACACAAGGATGTACTTAATTTTATTAGCTACTGCTTTTCTTAATCTCAGAGGAGATATTTACTGATAAACAGCTACCTACGCAGCATGTTCATGTCGTTCCTAAATGAGCTTTTATCTCTCTCCCCTCACCACAAATCAGATTCTCTGAGGAGTTCCCAGTACATTATCCTTTCCCCTGTGTAATTACCTTAACAAGCTCCAGCTGGTATTATTCGCAGAGGTTTACTCCCTGATATACAGCTGCCTACCCCTTCGTATGTGCAGGTCCTAAATGAGCTTTTTTCTCTGTTCCCTCACCACAATCCAGATTCTTTTGGGGAGTTACCAGTACAGTAACCATACCAGGAAGTACTTAATTTATTAAGCTACTGCTTTTCTTAATCTCAGTGGAGATATTTACTGATAAACAGCTACGTACCCAGCATGTTCATGTCGTTCCTAAATGAGCCTTTTATCTCTCCCCCCTCACACAAATCAGATTCTTCTGAGGAGTTCCCAGTACATTATCCTTTCCCCTGTGTAATTACCTTAACACGCTCCAGCTGTTTTTATTCTCAGAAGGTTCACTCCCAGATATACAGCTGCCTACCCCCTGCGTAAGTGCAGGTCCTAAATGAGCTTTTTTCTCTGTTCCCTCACCACAATCCAGATTCTTTTGGGGAGTTACCAGTACAGTAACCATACCAGGAAGTACTTAATTTAATAAGCTACTGCTTTTCTTAATCTCAGTGGAGATATTTCCTGATAAACAGCTACCTACGCAGCTTGTTCATGTCGTTCCTAAATGAGCTATTATCTCTCTCCCCTCACCACAAATCAGATTCTTCTGAGGAGTTCCCAGTACATTATCCTTTCCCCTGTGTAATTACCTTAACAAGCTCCAGCTGTTTTTTTATTCGCAGAAGGTTTACTCCCTGATATACAGCTGCCTACCCCCTTCGTAAGTGCAGGTCCTAAATGAGCTTTTTTCTCTGTTCCCTCACCACAATCCAGATTCTTTTGGGGAGTTACCAGTACAGTAACCATACCAGTAAGTATTAAATTATTAAGCTACTGCTTTTCTTAATCTCAGTGGAGATATTTACTGATAAACAGCTACGTACCCAGCATGTTCATGTCGTTCCTAAATGAGCTTTTATCTCTCTCCCCTCACCACAAATCAGTTCTTTTGAGGAGTTCCCAGTACATTATCCTTTCCCCTGTGTAATTACCTTAACAAGCTCCAGCTGTTTTTATTCCTCAGAAGGTTCACTCCCTGATATACAGCTGACTACCCCCTGCGTAAGTGCAGGTCCTAAATGAGCTTTTTTCTCTGTTCCCCCACCACATCCAGATTCTTTTGGGGAGTTACCAGTACAGTAACCATACCAGGAAGTACTTAATTTATTAAGCTACTGCTTTTCTTTTTCTCAGTGGAGATATTTACTGATAAACAGTTACCTACGCAGCATGTTCATGTCGTTCCTAAATGAGCTTTTATCTCTTTCCCCTCACCACAAATCAGATTCTTCTGAGGATTTCCCAGTACATTATCCTTTCCCCTGTGTAATTACCTTAACAAGCTCCAGCTGTATTTATTCTCGGAAGGTTTACTCACTGATATACAGCTGCCTACCACCTTCGTAAGTGCAGGTCCTAAATGAGCTTTTTTCTCTCTACCCTCACCACAATCCAGATTCTTTTGGGGAGTTACCAGTGCAGTAACCATACCAGGAAGTACTTAATTTATTAAGCTACTGCTTTGCTTAATCTCAGTGGAGATATTTACTGATAAACAGCTACCTATGCAGCATGTTCATGTCGTTCCTAAATGAGCTTTTATCTCTCTCCCCTCACTACCAATCAGATTCTTCTGAGGAGTTCCCAGTACATTATCCTTTCCCTGTGTAATTACCTTAACAAGCTCCAGCTGTTTTTATTCGCAGAAGGTTTACTCCCTGATATACAGCTGCCTACCCCCTTCGTAAGTGCAGGTCCTAAATGAGCTTTTTTTCTGTTCCCTCACCACAATCCAGATTCTTTTGGGGAGTTACCAATAGAGTAACCATACCAGGAAGTACTTAATTTATTAAGCTACTTGCTTTTCTTAATCTCAGTGGAGATATGTACTGATAAACAGATACGTACACAGCATGTTCATGTCGTTCCTAAATGAGCTTTTTATCTCTCTCCTCTCAGCACAAATCAGATTCTTCTGAGGAGTTCCCAGTACATTATCCTTTCCCCTGTGTAATTACCTTAACAAGCTCCAGCTGTTTTTATTCTCAGAAGGTTTACTCCCTAATATTCAGCTGCCTACCCCCTTCGTAAGTGCAGGTCTTAAATGAGCTTTTTTTCTCTGTTCCCTCACCACAATCCAGATTCTTTTGGGGAGTTACCAGTACAGTAACCATACCAGGAAGTACTTAATTTATTAAGCTACTGCTTTTCTTAATCTCAGTGGAGATATTTACTGATAAACAGCTACCTACGCAGCATGTTCATGTCGTTCCTAAATGAGCTTTTATCTCTCTCCCCTCACCACCAATCAGATTCTTCTGAGGAGTTTCAAGTACATTATCCTTTCCCCTGTGTAATTACCTTAACAAGCTCCAGCTGTTATTATTCTCAGAAGGTTTACTCACTGATATACAGCTGCCTACCCCCTTCGTAAGTGCAGGTCCTAAATGAGCTTTTTTCTCTGTTCCCTCACCACAATCCAGATTCTTTTGGGGAGTTACCAGTACAGTAAACATACCAGGAAGTACTTAATTTATTAAGCTACTGCTTTTCTTAATCTCAGTGGAGATATTTACTGATAAACAGCTACCTACGCAGCATGTTCATGTCGTTCCTAAATGAGCTTTTATCTCTCTCCCCTCACCACAAATCAGATTCTTCTGAGGAGTTCCCAGTACATTATCCTTTCCCCTGTGTAATTACCTTAACAAGCTACAGCTGTTTTTTATTCTCAGAAGGTTTACTCCCTGATATACAGCTGCCTACCCCCTTCGTAAAGTGCAGGTCCTAAATGAGCTTTTTTCTCTGTTCCCTCACCACAATCCAGATTCTTTTGGGGAGTTACCAGTACAGTAACCATACCAGGAAGTACTTAATTTATTAAGCTACTGCTTTTCTTAATCTCAGTGGAGATATTTACTGATAAACAGCTACCTACGCAGCATGTTCATGTCGTTTCAAATGAGCTTTTATCTCTCTCCCCTCACCACAAATCAGATTCTTCTGAGGAGTTCCCAGTACATTATCCTTTCCCCTGTGGAATTACCTTAACAAGCTCCAGCTGTTTTTATTCTCAGAAGGTTTACTCCCTGATATACAGCTGCCTACCCCCTGCGTAAATGCAGGTCCTGAATGAGCTTTTTTCTCTGTTCCCTCACCACAATCCAGATTCTTTTGGGGAGTTACCAGTACAGTAACCATACCAGGAAGTACTTAATTTATTAAGCTACTTCTTTTCTTAATCTCAGTGGAGATATTTACTGATAAACAGCTACGTACGCAGCATGTTCATGTCGTTCCTAAATGAGCTTTTATCTCTCTCCCCTCACCACAAATCAGATTCTTCTGAGGAGTTCCCAGTACATTATCCTTTCCCCTGTGTAATTACCTTAACAAGCTCCAGCTGTTTTTACTCGCAGAAGGTTTACTCCCTGATATACAGCTGCCTACCCCCTTCGTAAGTGCAGGTCCTAAATGAGCTTTTTTCTCTGTTCCCTCACCACAATCCATATTCTTTTGGGGAGTTACCAGTACAGTACCCATACCAAGAAGTACTTAATTTATTAAGCTACTGCTTTTCTTAATCTCAGTGGAGATATTTACTAATAAACAGCTACCTACGCAGCATGTTCATGTCGTTCTTAAATGAGCTTTTATCTCTCTACCCTCACCACAAATCAGATTCTTCTGAGGAATTCCCAGTACATTATCCTTTTCCCTGTGTATTTACCTTAAAAAGCTCCAGCTGTTTTTATTCTCAGAAGCTTTACTCCCTGATATACAGCTGCCTACCCCCTTCGTAAGTGCAGGTCCTAAATTAGCTTTTTTCTCTGTTCCCTCACCACAATCCAGATTCTTTTGGGGAGTTACCAGTACAATAACCATACCAGTAAGTACATAATTTATTAAGCTACTGCTTTTCTTAATCTCAGTGGAGATATTTACTGATAAACAGCTACGTACGCAGCATGTTCATGTCGTTCTTAAATGAGCTTTTATCTCTCTCCCCTCACCACAAATCAGATTCTTCTGAGGAGTTCCCAGTACATTACCCTTTCCCCTGTGTAATTTCCTTAGCAAGTTCCAGCTGTTTTTATTCTCAGATGTTTTACTCCCTGATATACAGCTGCCTACCCCCCTTCGTAAGTGCACGTCCTAAATGAGCTTTTTTCGCTGTTCCCTCACCACTATCCAGATTCTTTTGGGGAGTTACCAGTACAGTAACCATACCAGGAAGTACTTAATTTATTAAGCTACTGCTTTTCTTAATCTCAGTGGAGATATTTACTTATAAACAGCTACATACGCAGCATGTTCATGTCGTTCCTAAATGAGCTATTATCTCTCCCCCTCACCACAAATTAGATTCTTCTGAGGAGTACCTAGTACATTATTCTTTCCCCTGTGTAATTACCTTTACATGCTCCAGCTGTTTTTATTCTCAGAAGGTGTACTCCCTGATATACAGCTGCCTACCCCCTTCATAAGTGAAGGTCCTAAATGAGCTTTTTTCTCTGTTCCCAAACCACAATCCAGATTCTTTTGGGGAGTTACCAGTACAGTAACCATACCAGGAAGTACTTAATTTATTAAGCTACTGCTTTTCTTAATCTCAGTGGAGATATTTACTGATAAACAGCTACCTATGCAGCATGTTCATGTCGTCCTAAATGAGCTTTTATGTCTCTCCCCTCACCACAAATCAGATTCTTCTGAGGAGTTCCAAGTACATTATCCTTTCCCCTGTGTAATTACCTTAACAAGCTCCAGCTGTTTTTATTCTCAGAAGGTTTACTCCCTGATATACAGCTGCCTACCCCCTTCGTAAGTGCAGGTCCTAAATGAGCTTTTTTCTCTGTTCCCTCACCACAATCCAGATTCTTTTTTGGGAGTGACCAGTACAGTAACCATACCAGGAAGTACTTAATTTATTAAGCTACTGCTTTTCTTAATCTCAGTGGAGATATTTACTGACAAACAGCTACCTACGCAGCATGTTCATGTCATTCCTAAATGAGCTTTAATCTCTCTCCCCTCACCAGAAATCAGATTCTTCTCAGGAGTTCCCAGTACATTATCCTTTCCCCTGTGTAATTACCGTAACAAGCTCCAGCTGTTTTTATTCTCAGAAGGTTTACTCCCTGATATACAGCTGCCTACCCCCTTGAAAGTGCAGGTCTAAATGAGGTTTTTTCTCTGTTCCCTCACCACAATCAGATTCTTTTGGGGAGTTACCAGTACAGTAACCATACCAGGAAGTACTTAATTTATTAAGCTACTGCTTTTCTTAATCTCAGTGGAGATATTTACTGATAAACAGCTACGTACGCAGCATGTTCATGTCGTTCCTAAATGAGATTTTATCTCTCTCCCCTCACCACAAATCAGATTCTTCCTAATTGTTCCCAGTACATTATCCTTTCCCCTGTGTAATTACCTTAACAAGCTCCAGCTGTCTTATTCTCAGAAGGTTTACTCCCTGATATACAGCTGCCTACCCCCTTCGTAAATGCAGGTCCTAAATGAGCTTTTTTTCTCTGTTGCCTCACCACAATCCAGATTCTTTTGGGGAGTTACCAGTACAGTAACCATACCAGGAAGTACTTAATTTATTAAGCTACTGCTTTTCTTAATCTCAGAGGAGATATTTACTGTTAAACAGCTACCGACGCAGCATGATCATGTCGTTCCTAATGAGCTTTTATCTCTCTCCCCTCACCACAAATCAGATTCTTCTGAGGAGTTCCCAGTATATTATCCTTTCCCCTGTGTAATTACCTTAACAAGCTCCAGCTGTTTTTATTCTCAGAAGGTTTACTCCCTGATATACAGCTGCCTACCCCCTTCGAAAGTGCAGGTCCTAAATAAGCTTTTTTCCCTATTAACTCACCACAATCCAGATTCATTGGGGAGTTACCCAGTACAGTAACAATACCAGGAAGTACTTAATTTATTAAGCTACTGCTTTTCTTAATCTCAGTGGAGATATTTACTGATAAACAGCTACCTACGCAGCATGTTTCATGTCGTTCCTAAATGAGCTATTATCTCTCTCCCCTCACCACAAATCAGATTCTTCTGAGTAGTACCTAGTACATTATCCTTTCCACTGTGTAATTACCTTTACATGCTCCAACTGTTTTTATTCTCAGAAGGTGTACTCCCTGATATACAGCTGCCTACCCCCTTCATAAGTGAAGGTCTTAATGAGCTTTTTTCTCTGTTCCCAAACCACAATCCAGATTCTTTTAGGGAGTTACCAGTACAGTAACCATACCAGGAAGTACTTAATTTATTAAGCTACTGCTTTTCTTAATCTCAGTGGAGATATTTACTGATAAACAGCTACCTATGCAGCATGTTCATGTTGTTCCTAAATGAGCTTTTATCTCTCTCCCCTCACCACAAATCAGATTCTTCTGAGGAGTTCCCAGTACATTATCCCTTTCCCCTGTGTAATTATCTTAACAAGCTCCAGCTGTTTTTATCTCAGAAGGTTTACTCCCTGATATACAGCTGCCTACCCCCTTCGTAAGTGCAGGTCCTAAATGAGATTTTTTTCTCTGTTCCCTCACCACAATCCAGATTCTTTTGGGGAGTTTCCAGTACAGTATCAATACCAGGAAGTACTTAATTTATTAAGCTACTGCTTTTCTTAATCTCAGTGGAGATATTTTACTGATAAACAGCTATCTATGCAGCATGTTCATGTCGTTCCTAAATGAGCTATTATCTCTCTCCCCTCACCACAAATCAGATTCTTCTGAGTAGTACCTAGTACATTATCCTTCCCCTGTGTAATTACCTTTACATGCTCCAGCTGTTTTTATTCTCAGAAGGTGTACTCCCTGATATACAGCTGCCTACCCCCTTCATAAGTGAATGTCCTAAATGAGCTTTTTTCTCTATTCCCAAACCACAATCCAGATTCTTTTGGGGAGTTACCAGTACAGTAACCATACCAGAAGTACTTAATTTATTAAGCTACTGCTTTTCTTAATCTCAGTGGAGATATTTATCGATAAACAGCTACGTACGCAGCATGTTCATGTCGTTTCTAAATGAGCTGTTATCTCACCCCTCACCACAAATCAGATTCTTCTGAGCAGTTCCCAGTACATGATCCTTTCCCCTGTGTAATTACCTTAACAAGCTCCAGCTGTTTTTATTCTCAGAAGGTTTACTCCCTGATATACAGCTGCCTACCCCCTTCGTAATAGCAGGTCCTAAATGAGCTTTTTTCTCTGTTCCCTCACCACAATCCAGATTCTTTTGGGGAGTTACCAGTACAGTAACCATACCAGGAAGTACTTAATTTATTAAGCTACTGCTTTTCTTAATCTCAGTATAGATATTTACTGATAAACAGCTTCCTACGCAGCATGTTCATGTCGTTCCTAAATGAGCTTTTATCTCTTTCCCCTCACCACAAATCAGATTCTTCTGAGGAGTTCCCAGTACATTATCCTTTCCCCTGTGTAATTACCTTAACAAGCTCCAGCTGTTTTTATTCTCAGAAGGTTTACTCCCTGATATACAGCTGCCTACCCCCTTCGAAAGTGCAGGTCCTAAATGAGATTTTTTCTCTGTTCCCTCACCACAATCCAGATTCTTTTGGGGAGTTACCAGTACAGTAACCATTCCAGGAAGTACTTAATTTATTAAGCTACTGCTTTTCTTCATCTCAGTGGAGATATTTACTGATAAACAGCTACCTACGCAGCATATTCATGTCGTTCCTAAATGAGCTTCTATCTCTCTCCCCTCACCACAAATCAGATTCTTCTGAATTGTTCCCAGTACATTATCCTTTCCCCTGTGTAATTACCTTAACAAGCTCCAGCTGTTTTTATTGTCAGAAGGTTTACTCCCTGATATACAGCTGCCTACCCCCTTTGTAAGTGCAGGTCCTAAATGAGCTTTTTTCTCTGTTCCCTCACCACAATCCAGATTCTTTTGGGAGTTACCAGTACAGTAACCATACCAGGAAGTACTTAATTTATTAAGCTACTGCTTTCTTAATCTCAGTGGAGATATTTACTGATAAACAGCTACCTACGAAGCATGTTCATGTCGTTCCTAAATGAGCTTTATCTCTCTCCCCTCACCACAAATCAGATTCTTCTGAGGAGTTCCCAGTACAATATCCTTTCCCCGGTGTAATTACCTTAACAATCTCCAGCTGTTTTTATTCTCAGAAGGTTTACTCCCTGATATACAGCTGCCTACCCCCTCCTAAGTGCAGGTCCTAAATGAGCTTTTTTCTCTGTTCCCTCACCACAATCCAGATTCTTTTGGGGAGTTACCAGTACAGTAACCATACCAGGAAGTACTTAATTTATTAAGCTACTGCTGTTCTTAATCTCAGTGGAGATATTTACTGATAAACAGCTACCTACGCAGCATGTTCATGTCGTTCCTAAATGAGCTTTTATCTCTCTCCCCTCACCACAAATCAGACTCTTCTGAGGAGTTCCCAGTACTTTATAATTTCCCCTGTGTAATTACCTTAACAAGCTCCAGCTGTTTTTATTCTCAGAAGGTTTACTCCCTGATATACAGCTGCCTACCCCCTTCGTAAGTGCAGGTCTTAAATGAGCTTTTTTCTCTGTTCCCTCACCACAATCCAGATTCTTTTGGGGAGTTACCATACAGTAACCATACCAGGAAGTACTTAATTTATTAAACTACTGCTTTTCTTAATCTCAGTGGAGATATTTACTGATAAACAGCTACCTACGCAGCATGTTCATGTCGTTCCTAAATGAGCTTTTATCTCTCTCCCCTCACCACAAATCAGATTCTTCTGAGGAGTTCCCAGTACTTTAACCTTTCCCCTGTGTAATTACCTTAACAAGCTCCAGCTGTTTTTATTCTCAGAAGGTTTACTCCCTGATATACAGCTGCCTACCCCCTTCGTAAGTGCAGGTCTTAAATGAGCTTTTTTCTCTGTTCCCTCACCACAAATCCAGATTCTTTTGGGGAGTTACCATTACAGTAACCATACCAGGAAGTACTTAATTTATTAAACTACTGCTTTTCTTAATCTCAGTGGAGATATTTACTGATAAACAGCTACCTACGCAGCATGTTCATGTCGTTCCTAAATGAGCTTTTATCTCTCTCCCCTCACCACAAATCAGATTCTTCTGAGGAGTTCCCAGTCGTTTATAATTTCCCCTGTATAATTACCTTAACAAGCTCCAGCTGTTTTTATTCTCAGAAGGTTTACTTCCTGATATACAGCTGCCTACCCCCTTCGTAAGTGCAGGTCCTAAATGAGCTTTTTTCTCTGTTCCCTAACCACAATCCAGATTCTTTTGGGGAGTTACCAGTACAGTAACCATACCAGGAAGTACTTAATTTATTAAGCTACTGCTGTTCTTAATCTCAGTGGAGATATTTACTGATAAACAGCTACCTACGCAGCATGTTCATGTCGTTCCTAAATGAGCTTTTATCTCTCTCCCCTCACCACAAAGTAGATTCTTATGAGGAGTTCCCAGTACATTATCCTTTCCCCTGTGTAATTACCTTAACAAGCTCCACCTGTTTTTATTCTCAGAAGGTGTACTCCCTGATATACAGCTGCCTACCCCCTTCATAAGTGAAGGTCCTAAATGAGCTTTTTTCTCTGTTCCCAAACCACAATCCAGATTCTTTTGGGGAGTTACCAGTACAGTAACCATACCAGGAAGTACTTAATTTATTAAGCTACTGCTGTTCTTAATCTCAGTGGAGATATTTACTGATAAACAGCTACCTATGCAGCATGTTCATGTCGTTCCTAAATGAGCTTTTATCTCTCTCCCCTCACCACAAATCAGACTCTTCTGAGGAGTTCCCAGTACTTTATAATTTCCCCTGTGTAATTACCTTAACAAGCTCCAGCTGTTTTTATTCTCAGAAGGTTTACTCCCTGATATACAGCTGCCTACCCCCTTCGTAAGTGCAGGTCTTAAATGAGCTTTTTTCTCTGTTCCCTCACCACAATCCAGATTCTTTTGGGGAGTTACCATTACAGTAACCATACCAGGAAGTCCTTAATTTATTAAGCTACCGCTTTTCTTAATCTCAGTGGAGATATTTACTGATAAACAGCTACCTACGCAGCATGTTCATGTCGTTCCTAAATGAGATTTTATCTCTCTCCCCTCACCACAAATCAGATTCTTCCTAATTGTTCCCAGTACATTATCCTTTCCCCTGTGTAATTACCTTAACAAGCTCCAGCTGTCTTTATTCTCAGAAGGTTTACTCCCTGATATACAGCTGCCTACCCCCTTCGTAAATGCAGGTCCTAAATGAGCTTTTTTCTCTGTTCCCAAACCACAATCCAGATTCTTTTAGGGAGTTACCAGTACAGTAACCATACCAGGAAGTACTTAATTTATTAAGCTACTGCTTTTCTTAATCTCAGTGGAGATATTTACTGATAAACAGCTACCTATGCAGCATGTTCATGTTGTTCCTAAATGAGCTTTTATCTCTCTCCCCTCACCACAAATCAGATTCTTCTGAGGAGTTCCCAGTACATTATCCTTTCCCCTGTGTAATTACCTTAACAAGCTCCAGCTGTTTTTATTCTCAGAAGGTTTACTCCCTGATATACAGCTGCCTACCCCCTTCGTAAGTGCAGGTCCTAAATGAGATTTTTTCTCTGTTCCCTCACCACAATCCAGATTCTTTTGGAGAGTTTCCAGTACAGTATCAATACCAGGAAGTACTTAATTTATTAAGCTACTGCTTTTCTTAATCTCAGTGGAGATATTTACTGATAAACAGCTACCTACACAGCATGTTCATGTCGCTCCTAAATGAGCTTTTATCTCTCTCCCCTCACCACAAATCAGATTCTTCTGAGGAGTTCCCAGTACATTATCCTTTGCCCTGTGTAATTACCATAACAAGCTCCAGCTGTTTTTATTCTCAGAAGGTTTACTCCCTGATATACAGCTGCCTACCCCCTTCGTAAGTGCAGGTCCTAAATGAGCTTTTTTCTCTGTTCCCTCACCACAATCCAGATTCTTTTGGGGAGTTACCAGTACAGTAACCATACCAGGAAGTACTTAATTTATTAAGCTACTGCTTTTCTTAATCTCAGTGGAGATATTTACTGATAAACAGCTACCTATGCAGCATGTTCATGTCGTTCCTAAATGAGCTATTATCTCTCTCCCCTCACCACAAATCAGATTCTTCTGAGTAGTACCTAGTACATTATCCTTCCCCTGTGTAATTACCTTTACATGCTCCAGCTGTTTTTATTCTCAGAAGGTGTACTCCCTGATATACAGCTGCCTACCCCCTTCATAAGTGAATGTCCTAAATGAGCTTTTTTCTCTATTCCCAAACCACAATCCAGATTCTTTTGGGGAGTTACCAGTACAGTAACCATACCAGGAAGTACTTAATTTATTAAGCTACTGCTTTTCTTAATCTCAGTATAGATATTTACTGATAAACAGCTACATACGCAGCATGTTCATGTCGTTCCTAAATGAGCTTTTATCTCTTTCCCCTCACCACAAATCAGATTCTTCTGAGGAGTTCCCAGTACATTATCCTTTCCCCTGTGTAATTACCTTAACAAGCTCCACCTGTTTTTATTCTCAGAAAGTTTACTCCCTGATATACAGCTGCCTACCCCCTTCGAAAGTGCAGGTCCTAAATGAGATTTTTTCTCTGTTCCCTCACCACAATCCAGATTCTTTTGGGGAGTTACCAGTACAGTAACCATTCCAGGAAGTACTTAATTTATTAAGCTACTGCTTTTCTTAATCTCAGTGGAGATATTTACTGATAAACAGCTACCTACGCAGCATATTCATGTCGTTCCTAAATGAGCTTCTATCTCTCTCCCCTCACCACAAATCAGATTCTTCTGAATTGTTCCCAGTACATTATCCTTTCCCCTGTGTAATTACCTTAACAAGCTCCAGCTGTTTTTATTGTCAGAAGGTTTACTCCCTGATATACAGCTGCCTACCCCCTTCGTAAGTGCAGGTCCTAAATGAGCTTTTTTCTCTGTTCCCTCACCACAATCCAGATTCTTTTGGGGAGTTACCAGTACAGTAAACATACCAGGAAGTACTTAATTTATTAAGCTACTGCTTTTCTTAATCTCAGTGGAGATATTTACTGATAAACAGCTACCTACGAAGCATGTTCATGTCGTTCCTAAATGAGCTTTTATCTCTCTCCCCTCACCACAAATCAGATTCTTCTGAGGAGTTCCCAGTACAATATCCTTTCCCCTGTGTAATTACCTTAACAAGCTCCAGCTGTTTTTATTCTCAGAAGGTTTACTCCCTGATATACAGCTGCCTACCCCCTTCCTTAGTGCAGGTCCTAAATGAGCTTTTTTCTCTGTTCCCTCACCACAATCCAGATTCTTTTGGGGAGTTACCAGTACAGTAACCATACCAGGAAGTACTTAATTTATTAAGCTACTGCTGTTCTTAACCTCAGTGGAGATATTTACTGATAAACAGCTACCTACGCAGCATGTTCATGTCGTTCCTAAATGAGCTTTTATCTCTCTCCCCTCACCACAAATCAGACTCTTCTGAGGAGTTCCCAGTACTTTATAATTTCCCCTGTGTAATTACCTTAACAAGCTCCAGCTGTTTTTATTCTCAGAAGGTTTACTCCCTGATATACAGCTGCCTACCCCCTTCGTAAGTGCAGGTCTTAAATGAGCTTTTTTCTCTGTTCCCTCACCACAATCCAGATTCTTTTGGGGAGTTACCATTACAGTAACCATACCAGGAAGTACTTAATTTATTAAACAACTGCTTTTCTAAATCTCAGTGGAGATATTTACTGATAAACAGCTACCTACGCAGCATGTTCATGTCGTTCCTAAATGAGCTTTTATCTCTCTCCCCTCACCACAAATCAGATTCTTCTGAGGAGTTCCAAGTCGTTTATAATTTCCCCTGTATAATTACCTTAACAAGCTCCAGCTGTTTTTATTCTCAGAAGGTTTACTTCCTGATATACAGCTGCCTACCCCCTTCGTAAGTGCAGGTCCTAAATGAGCTTTTTTCTCTGTTCCCTAACCACAATCCAGATTCTTTTGGGGAGTTACCAGTACAGTAACCATACCAGGAAGTACTTAATTTATTAAGCTACTGCTGTTCTTAATCTCAGTGGAGATATTTACTGATAAACAGCTACCTACGCAGCATGTTCATGTCGTTCCTAAATGAGCTTTTATCTCTCTCCCCTCACCACAAAGTAGATTCTTATGAGGAGTTCCCAGTACATTATCCTTTCCCCTGTGTAATTACCTTAACAAGCTCCACCTGTTTTTATTCTCAGAAGGTTTACTCCCTGATATACAGCTGCCTACCCCCTTTGTAAGTGCAGGTCCTAAATGAGCTTTTTTCTCTGTTCCCTCACCACAATCCAGATTCTTTTGGGGAGTTACCAGTACAGTAACCATACCAGGAAGTACTGAATTTATTAAGCTAATGCTTTTCTTAATCTCAGTGGAGATATTTACTGATAAACAGCTACCTACGCAGCATGTTCATGTCGTTCCTAAATGAGCTTTTATCTCTCTCCCCTCAACACAAATCTGACTCTTCTGAGGAGTTCCCAGTACATTATTCTTTCCACGGTGTAATTACCTTAAGAAGCTCCAGCTGTTTTTATTCTCAGAAGGTTTACTCCCTGATATACTGCTGCCTACCCCCTTCATAAGTGCAGGTCCTAAATGAGCTTTTTTTTCTGTTCCCTCACCACAATCCAGATTCTTTTGGGGAGTTACCAGTACAGTAACCATACCAGGAAGTACTTAATTTATTAAGCTACTGCTGTTCTTAATCTCAGTGGAGATATTTACTGATAAACAGCTACCTACGCAGCATGTTCATGTCGTTCCTAAATGAGCTTTTATCTCTCTCCCCTCACCACAAATCAGACTCTTCTGAGGAGTTCCCAGTACTTTATAATTTCCCCTGTGTAATTACCTTAACAAGCTCCAGCTGTTTTTATTCTCAGAAGGATTACTCCTTGATATACAGCTGCCTACCCCCTTCGTAAGTGCAGTTCTTAAATGAGCTTTTTTCTCTGTTCCCTCACCACAATCCAGATTCTTTTGGGGAGTTACCATTACAGTAACCATACCAGGAAGTCCTTAATTTATTAAGCTACTGCTTTTCTTAATCTCAGTGGAGATATTTACTGATAAACAGCTACCTACGCAGCATGTTCATGTCGTTCCTAAATGAGCTTTTATCTCTCTCCCCTCACCACAAATCAGATTCTTCTGAGGAGTTCCCAGTACTTCATCTTTTCCCCTGTGTAATAACCTTAACAAGCTCCAGCTGTTTTTATTCTCAGAAGGTTTACTCCCTGATATACAGCTGCCTAACCCCTTCGTAATTGCAGGTCCTAAATGAGCTTTTTTCCCTGTTCCCTCACTACAATCCAGATTCTCTTTGGGAGTTACCAGTACAGTAACCATACCAGGAAGTATTTAATTTATTAAACTACTGCTTTTCTTAATCTCAGTGGAGATATTTACTGATAAACAGCCACCTACGCAGCATGTTCATGTCGTTCCTAATTGAGCTTTTATCTCTCTCCCCTCACCACAAATCAGATTCTTCTGAGGAGTTCCCAGTACTTTATCCTTTCCCCTGTGTAATTACCTTAACAAGCTCCAGCTGTTTTTATTCTCAGAAGGTTTACTCCCTGATATACAGCTGCCTACCCCCTTCGTAAATGCAGGGCTTAAATGAGCTTTTTTCTCTTTTCCCTCACCACAATCCAGATTCTTTTGGGGAGTTACCAGTAGAGTAACAATACCAGGAAGTACTTAATTTATTAAGCTACTGCTTTTCTTAATCTCAGTGGAGATATTTACTGATAAACAGCTACCTACGCAGCATGTTCATGTCGTTCCTAAATGAGCTTTTATCTCTCTCCCCTCACCACAAATCAGATTCTTCTGAGGAGTTCCCAGTACATTATCCTTTGCCCTGTGTAATTACCTTAACAAGCTCCAGCTGTTTTTATTCTCAGAAGGTTTACTCCCTGATATACAGCTGCCTACCCCCTTCGTAAGTGTAGGTCCTAAATGAGCTTTTTTCTCTGTTCCCTCACCACAATCCAGATTCTTTTGGAGAGTTACAAGTACAGTAACCATACCAGGAAGTACTTAATTTATTAAGCTACTGCTTTTCTTAATCTCAGTGGAGATATTTACTGATAAACAGCTACGTACGCAGCATGTTCATGTCGTTCCCTCACCACAACGCAGATTCTTTTGAGGAGTTTCCAGTACATTAATCATTCCAAGAAGTACTTAATTTACTAAACTACATCTAATCTTTTTCTCAGAGGAGATATTTACTGATATACAGTTACCTACTAAGTATGTTCATGTAGTTACTAAATGAGCTTTGATCTCTCTTCCCTGACCACAAAGCAGTTTCTTTTGAGGACTTTCCAGTACATTAACCATTCCAAGAAGTACATAATTTACTAAGCTACTGCTATTCTTATTCTCAGAGGAAATATTTACTGATATACAGTTACCTACCCAGTGTGTTCATGTAGTTCCTAAATGAGCTTTGATCTCTCTTCCCTCACCACAAAGCAGATTCTTTTGAGGAGTTTCTAGTACATTAACCATTCCAAGATGTACTTAATTTACTAATCTACTGCTATTCTTATTCTCAGAGGAGATATTTACTGATTTACAGTTTCCTATCCAGTATGTTCATGTATTTCCTAAATGAGCTTTCATCTCTCTTCACTCACCACAAACAGATTCTTTTGAGGAGCTTCCAGTACATTAACCATTTCAAGAAGTACGTAATTTAGTAAGCTACTGGTATTATTTTTCTCAGAGGAGATATTTACTGATATACAGTTACTTACCCAGTATGTTTATGTAGTTCGTAAATGAGCTTTCATCTCTCTTCCCTCACCACAATGCAGATTCTTTTGAGGAGGTTCCAGTACAATAACCATTCCAAGAAGTACTTACTTTACTAACCTACTGCTATTCTTATTCTCAGAGGAGATATTTACTGATATACAGGTACCTACCTAGTATGTTCATGTATTTCCTAAAGGAGCTTTCATCTCTGTTCCCTCACCACCAACCAGATTCTTTCGTGGAGTTTCCAGTACATTAACCATTCCAAGAAGTACTTAATTTACTAAGCTACTGCTCTCCTTTTTCTCTGAGGAGATATTTGCTCATATACAGTTACCTACCCAGTATTTTCATATAGTTTCTTCTCTCTTCCATCGCCACCAACCATATTCTTTGGAGGAGTTTCCAGTACATTAACAATTCCAAGAAGTACTTAATTTGCTAATCTACTGCTATTCTTATTCTCAGAGGAGATATTTACTGATATACAGTTACATACCCAGTATGTTCTTGTAGTTCCTAAATGAGCTTTCATCTCTCTACCCTCACCACTAAGTAGATTCTTTTTAGGAGTTTGCAGTACATTAACCATTCCAAGAAGTACTTAATTCAGAGCAGCTGCAGTGCACTAGCTCAGCTCAATCCAGCACCGCAGTTTTCTCACCTCATTGAAACTTTTACCACTAGCAATACAACCAGCATACGTTGTAACAGTACAGGGATTCTCGCCAGGAAGGAAAAATCAACTTTGCACCTCTGAAAACACAGATTCGAGCTCTGCGCGGTCTCCCACCTCCATGCCGGTTCCGGCGCCGGCATAGGCATAGGGCCCGGGCACAGTAACCCGCACTCAAAGCAGGTAAAGCACACAGCGGAGACCAGGCAGTGGCTGAGCACGGACGACCTGAATTCGCAGAGAAAGCTTGAGTACCCCA
This sequence comes from Perognathus longimembris pacificus, assembly GCF_023159225.1. Lineage (NCBI taxonomy): Eukaryota > Metazoa > Chordata > Mammalia > Rodentia > Heteromyidae > Perognathus > Perognathus longimembris. The sequence continues at coordinate 24,364 of NW_025960480.1, forward strand.
TGAAAGATATTCTCACTTGCGCCCGCAGAGCAACTTTGGCAAGGCACCCCTGCCCCCACACCAGAGCCAAGCGCCATGTTTGCCACTGGAATAGGGTCAGACCAGATTGGAATTAAAGCGGGCCTGGGAAAAGTGAGGTCAAATTAGCCATCTTTGAAAAGGGCAAGAGGGTCTGAATAGCGAGAGCCAGCTCCGCCCCGGAGAACTCCCCCTTCCCAGGCGGGAGGGGTGCCCTTGGCCTTGGCTTAGCCAGAGGTGCCCTGCCCTGCCCGCCGGAATTTCTAAATTTAATACGAAAACAGCCACCAGCAGCAGCACGGAAACACCAGACGGAGGAACCTGAGACAGTTAAACGGTCCCGTCACAGAGGAAGCCCAATTCCCAGCCAGAATATGAGCTGCTTTCCAAAGCCACCTCTGCCAAGGAAGTCGCCCGGCTCAGGAGGCAGAAGCCTTGCACAGGCAAGCACTTCTCAGCTGAGTAAAACCGGCCAGAGGCCTCCCTCCCTGCTGAGTTCACAGCCTATCCAAAGGCAGGCTGTAAAGGCCGCGGCTCCCCAGTGGACAGAGGAGCAAGCTCAATTCTGCCAAACCCAGAAAATCAGGAATATAGACTGCAGACCATCACAGGGAAACCAGAGACTGGGGGGAAGACTCCATTTTTTTTTTCTTTATCTTTTCAACATTTCTTAAACTTAAAAAATTTTTTTTTTCTTTTCAATTCGGAAACGTCGTCGTTTTTGTTTTTGTTTTTTGTTTTTTTCCATGTTCTTTATTTTTACCTGTTTGTTTTATCAAGTTTTTTTCTCTTTTCTGTTTGTTTGGGTTTTTCCTTTTCTGATTTTTTTTATTCTTTCCCTTAGTATTTTATGTTCTTTTTCAAATAATTTTTCTCTGTTGTGGGCATCTGTCTCCCACTACTTTTACTTTATTTCTCTCTTTGTGTTCTCTTTCTTTAAAACTTACTTTCCTATGAAGAACACCTCCACTCTTTTCTGATAACTCTCCATTATCTATCATTGCAACCTTATTCTCTCTACTGATTCTATTCTTCTCGACACTTCCACGTCACTGAATCTAAACCAAAATTACCCCCTCCCCTCCCCAATACAGTTTACTCTATTCTCTTTACTACCTCCATCTTACCCTCCTGACTTACTGCCTGGACCTCCAGTCTCCAATGACTCCTGATTATTGGATAGAGGGTATCCCAGCTTAATCCGAGTGAATCAAAGGGGTTCATAGAGAAAGCCAGTCCTAAAAGAACTTAATATAAAAACAAGAATTGCATATAGGGTTGTAACAGTAAATAAGTAACTACTGAATACAGGGCCCAGGATCAGTTGTTACATTGAAATTGTATTCTTTAGGAACACCAAATCTAATTTTATAGACAGGTATACAGGGTATCTGTTCATAATTGTGAACTTGTAAGATTTACACAACAGTGCTTGGTTAGGGCTGTGTGGCGTATTAAACGGTGCTCACAGGTGCTGGTAGACTGGCATCCCCAATTCAAAAGGGCAGAAGAAACACAAGAAAGATGGCAAACAATGAAGTCTTATCCCCAACTCAAAACAAGCAGGAAGCAGACCAGTCAATCACAGACATAGAAGAGAACCCTCAAAATGCTCTACAAAGTCTACTGATAAACATGATAAATGAAAAGTTCGACTCTCTTCAGTCAATTATTCTAGAGCGTGAGGAGGCAAAGCAAAAATTAATGGAGAATTTCATGGCATCCACACATAGAAAGGTAAATGAACTTCAAGAGTCAAATGAAAAGATAGCTAACCAGCTTAAAGATTTGAGAGACAACTCTCAAAACCAAAGTAATGAAGTTAATGAAGTAAAGAACTCCATACAAGACCTAAGGAATGACATGGAAATTATCAGGAAAGACCACTCAGAAGAAAAGAGATTCGAAATCAAGTAACTAGCCTACAGTCCCGACTAACTGAAGCAGAGGATCGAATTTTGGGAGCTGAAGATTCCTTAGATTCCATGGAGAAAGATAAAAAATCAATACAAATCCAGTCCAATCAACAAAACAGATCGCTACAGGAGATACAAGACACGATCAGGAAGCCCAATTTAAGGATAATAGGTATTGAGGAAAGCATAGAGAAAGAGGTTAATGGGATAGGCAACCTATTTAACAGAATATTAGCTGAGAACTTCCCAAATATCCAGAAGGAAAGGCCTACACAAATACAAGAAGCATTTAGAACCCCAAATAGACAAGACCAGAATAGGACATCCAACCGACACATTGTGATCAAAACAGCTTCAGCAGAGTGCAAGGAAAAAATACTCAAAGCTGGTAGGGCAAAGAAAACAATCACATATAAAGGAAAAGCAATCAGAATTAACCCAGACATCTCAGCAGAGACCATGAAAGCAAGGAGAGCCTGGAATGAAGTATACCAAACTCTAAATAAAAATAACTACCAACCAACCAGATTCTTTTCAGGAGTTTCCTGTACATTATCCATTCCAGGAAGTACTTAATTTACTAAGCTACTGCTATTCGTATTCTCAGAGGAGATATTTATTGATATACAGTTACCTACCCAGTATGTTCATGTAGTTCCTAAATGAGGTTTCATCTCTCTTCCCTCTCCAAAAAGCGATTCTTTTGAGGAGTTTCCAGTACATTAACCATTCCAAGAAGTACGTAATTTAATAAGCTACTGCTATTCTTATTCTAAGAGGAGATATTTACTGATATACAGTTACCTACCCAGTATTTTCATGTAGTTCCTAAATGAGCTTTCATCTCTCTTCCCTCACCACAAAGCAGATTCTTTTGAAGAGTTTCCAGTACGTTTAACCATTCCAAGAAGTACTTAATTTACTAAGCTCCTGCTATTCTGTTTCTCAGAGGAGATATTTACTGATATACAGTTACGTACAGAGTATGTTCATGTAGTTCATAAAATCGCATTTTTCTCTCTTCCCTCACCACAAAGCAGATTGTTTTGAGGAGTTCCCAGTACATTATCCATTACAAGAAGTACTTAATTCGCTAAGCTACTGCTATTCTTATTCTCAGAGTATATATTTACTGATATACAGTTACATACCCAGTATGTTCATGTAGTTCGTAAATGAGCTTTCAACTCACTTCCCTCACCACAAAGCAGATTCTTTGGAGGAGTTGTCAGTACATTAACCTTTTCACGAACCACTTACCTTACCAAGCAACAGCTGTTCTTAATCTAGAAGGGATATTCCCTGAAATACAGCTGCCAACCCCGTTCGTAAGTGTGGTTCCTAAATGAGCTTTCATCTCTCTTCCCACAACAAAAAACAGATTCTTTTGAGGAGTTTCCAGAAAAATAACCATTTCAAGAAGTACTTAATTTACTAAGATACTGTGATTCTTATTCTCAGAGTAGATATTTACTGATATATAGTTACCTACCCAGTATGATTATGTAGTTCCTAAATGAATGTTCATCTCTCATCTCTCACCACCAACCAGTTTCTTTTGAGGAGTTTCCAGTACATTAACCTTTCCACGAACTACTTACCTTAACAAGCAACAGCTGTTCTTAATCTAGAAGGGATATGCCCTGATATACAGCGGGAAACTCCGTTCGTAATTGTAGTTCCTAAATGAGCTTTCATCACTCATCCCTCACAACAAAGAAGATTCTTTTGAGGAGTTTCCAGTACATTAACCATTCCATGAAATACTTAATTTATGAAGCTACTGCTATTCTTATTCTCAGAGTAGATATTTACTGATATGCAGTTACATACCCAGTATGTTCATGTACTTGCTAAATGAGCTATCATGTCTCTTACCTCACCATAAAGCAGATTCTTTTGAGGATTTTCCCATACATTAATCTTTCCACAAGCTACTTACCTTAATAAGCAACAGCTGTTCTTTATCTAGAAGCGATATTCCAGTAAATTAACCATTCCAAGAAGTACTTAATTTACTAAGCTATTCCTATTCTTATTCTCAGAGGAGATATTTACTGATATACATTTACCTACCCAGTATGTTCATGGATTTTCTAAATGAGCTTTCATCTCTCTTCCCTCACCAAAAACAGATTCTTTTGAGGATTTCCCCATACATTATCCCTTCCAAGTAGTACTTAATTTACTAAGCTTCTGCTATTCTGTTTCTCAGAGGAGATATTTACTGATATACAGTTACCTACCGAGTATGTTCATGTAGTTCCTAAAATCGCATTTTTCTCTCTTCCCTCACCACAAAGCAGAGTGTTTTGAGGAGTTTCCCGTACATTATCCATTCCAAGAAGTACTTAATTCACTAAGCTATTGCTATTCTTATTCTCAGAGTAGCTATTTACCGATATACAGTTACATACCCAGTATGTTCATGTAGTTCCTAAATGAGTTTTCATCTCTCTTCCCTTACCACAAAGCAGATAATATTGAAGAGTTTCCAGTACACTAACCTTTCCAAGAAGTACTTAATTTACTAAGCTACTGCTATTATTATTCTCAGTGGAGATATTTACTGATACACAGTTACCTACCCAGTATTTTCATGTAGTTCCTAAATGAGCTTTCATCTCTCTTCCCTCACTACCAACCAGATTCTTTTGAGGAGTGTCCAGTACAGTAACCATTCCAAGAAGTAATTAATTTTCTAACCTACTGCTATTCTTATTCTCAGAGGAGATATTTACTGATATACAGTTACCTACCCAGTATGTTCATGTAGTTCCTAAATGACCTATCATCTCTCTTTCCTCACCTCAAAGTAGAATCTTTTGAGGAGTTTCGAGTACATTAACCATTCCAAGAAGTACTTTACAAAGCTTCTGCGATTATTATTCTCAGAGGAGATATTTACTGATATATAGTTACCTACCCAGTATGTTCATGTAGTTCCTAAAACAGCATTTTTCTCTCTTCCTGCACCACAAATCAGATTCTTTTGAGGAGTTTCCAGTAAATTAACCATTCCAGGAAGTACTTAATTTACTAAGCTACTGCGATTCTTATTCGCAGAGGAGATATTAACTGATATACAGTTACCTACCCAGTATGTTCTGTATTTCCTAAATGAGTTTTCATCTCTCTTCCCTCACCACAAAGCAGATTCTCTTGAGGAGTTTCCCGTGCATTAACCTTTCCACGAACTACTTACCTTAGCAAACAACAGCTGCCTTAATCTAGAAGGGATATTCCCTGATATACAGCTGCCAACCCCGTTCGTAATTGTAGTTCCTAAATGACCTTTCACCTCTCCTCCCTCACCACAAAGCAGATTTTTTGAAGAGTTTCCAGTACATTAACCATTCCAAGAAGTACTTAATTTACTAAGCTACTGCGATTCTTATTCTCAGAGGACATATTTACTGATATACAGTTACCTACCTTGTGTATTCATGTAGTTCCTAAATGAGCTTTCATCTCTCTTCCCTCACCACAATGCAGATTATTTTGAGGAGTTTCCAGTACATTATCCATTACAAGAAGTACTTAATTTACTAAGCTACTGCTATTCTTATTCTCAGAGGAGATATTTACTGACATACAGTTACCTACCCAGTATGTTCATTTATTTCCCAAATGAGCTTACATCTCTCTTCCCTCACCACAAAGCAGATTCTTTTGAGGAGTTTCCAGTACATTAACCTTTCCATGAAATACTTACCTTAAGAAGCAACAGCTGTTCTTAATCTTGAAGGGATATTCCCTTATATACAGCTGCCAACCCCGTTTTTAAGTGTAGTTCCTAAATGAGCTTTCATCTCTCTTCCCTTACCACAAACCAGATTCTTTTGAGGTGTTTCCAGTACAATAACCATTCCAAGAAGTTCTTAATTTACTAAGCTACTTCTATTCTTATTCTCAGAGGTGATATTTACTGATATACAGTTACCTACCCAATATGTTCATGTAGTTCCTAAATGAGCTTTCATCTCTCTTCCCTCACACCAAAGTAGATTCTTTTGAGGAGTTTCCAGTACATTAACCATTCTAAGAAGTACTTTATTTACTAAGCTACAGCGATTCTTATTCTCAGAGGAGATATTTACTCATAAACAGTTGCCCATCCAGTATGTTCGTGTAGTTCCTAAATGAACTGTCATCTCTCTTCCCTCACCACAAAGAAGATTCATTTGAGGAGTTTCCAGTACATTAACCATTCCTAGAAGTACTTAATTTACTAAGCTACTGCTATTCTTATTCTCATTCGAGATATTTACTGATATACAGTTACCTACCCAGTATGTTCATGTAGTTCCTAAATGAGCTTTCATCTCTCTTGCCTCACCACAAAGCAGATTCTTTTGAGGAGTTTCCAGTACATTAACCATTCCAAGAAGTACTTAATTTACTAAGCTGTCGAGAGCCGAGCTAGCTGCTAAGCTCATCCTGACCTCTGGCTGTGCCGATATCGCCAAGGTGTCGGGAGCCAAACCTGCAGCTAGCTTCATTATCACCTCTGGCTGTACTGTTACCACCTGGATATGGTAAAGGCAAAGAGATTTGTCCACAGCCTCTGTCCGGAATTGCTTTGTTACCCTGTGTTTACTGTAATCAAATGTTGCAAATTTCTAAGCCTCTTGTGTTCTGGAATTTTAACAAGCCTATGCTATTCCCTGGTTCCAAAACTGGATATAAGCTGTTAGTTGAAAATAAACTGTTGCTGCAGTCTTGAGTTTCAATCTCGAGATGCAGACCTCCCGTACCCCATCTTTGCCTCTTGTCTTTTTTCTCTTGTCTTGTATTTTTCCTTTTCCTTAATCCTCGTCACCCGCAGTCAGGATTCCCGTTCACTTCCGGCTGGCTCGGCAGGTGTGGCGCCTTGTAACAGGGACCTGAATCCTGGGATGATGGCCGAGGACCCCCGCTCAGGTAAGGACGTCCGATTACTTGGAAAGGAGAGCGGGAGGAGAGAGTATTGTCAGGAGTAAGAAATTATGGGATAAAGTATAGGCTGCATGCTATACGTGCAGGCCCCCAAAGGCATGCTTAATGCCCGGACAGTGAAAGTTGGCCAAAGTAACTTAGCACATTTCTTTTACTTTATTGAGGAAGCATGCCCCCAGTTCCTGGAGGAAGGAACCAGTAACTTAGAAACTTGCTAGAAAATTGCAAAAAAAAAAAAAAAAAAAAAAAAAAAAGGAACATTATGATGCAACTGGCCCTGAGAAAACCTCAGTGGATGCTATTATTCTTTGGTATCTGGTCCGAGATTGCTTAGATCCTAGAAATGAACAGATTAAATTCGATCAGTCGGTTGGAGAAACTGAACAGGGACCTGATGAGTGTTGTCCAGCCCCGGGAGCATATGCTGCTGCTCAGGAAGTGCTGAGAAAATTAACAAGACCTGAACCCACTGGGCTAGACATTAAGGAAGACTCAGATGGCTCAGACACTGAGGAGAAATTATGCAATGAGCCTACTAAAGATAGATTGACCTATGTTGAGAATATGTTGAAAGCAGTTATAGCTCTATTGTCACAGCTTCATCTAGAACAACAAACTCCTTTAAATGGAGTCCTGGCAGTCTCACAGCTCTCCTAGGTGCAGGCTGCTCGCAGCGGGGAGGAACCTGAGGCTAGGGAAATGCTAACACCACCGAGGCAACTTCTCCTGACCGAGCGCTCTATTTCCATCCACCAGGACAGATTTGAAACCCCAACCAGGGTGAGTGAACATTAGTCTGGAGCTTACATTTTCCATAAATCCACTGGGCTAGGTCAAGGAGATCAGCAATTGTGGGTGTTTGGAGACAACTGATCTCTCGTTCAGCTCAGCTGGCGGCTCATCAAGTCTAAATTGTTTCAGGAAAGCTGCTCAAGTTTGAGCCCAATCATATATATTTGGAATATTTTGCAGGACTTACCTAACTTCTATGAGCGCTCAGGCAGATGAAGTTCTCTCTGTCTCTTTTTCTGCCTCCCTCTAAACTCTGCCTGCCTGCCTGTGACATAGGACGGGTATCGATATTTGTTTAATATCTGCTTTAAAAGACTTGAAGAAAGGTTTTCTATTCTTGTTATTGATGTTTAAGTTTTCGAGACTCAGTTAAATTTTCCTTGTTTGGCTAAATCATAAGCTTTCTCTAGCATTGAGCACATGGTAGACAATAGGACTGGTTGGAGTGAAAGCCTGCCCATCCCCCAGGTGACAAGCATGCCAAATTCCTGGAGGCTGGGCAAGGACTTGGAGTCCTGTGGCCTTGCATTTCAAAGGTGCCTTACAATTCAAATGCTGCAAGATGAAGGTGTCTTACTGTGAGCTCACTGTCTGTGTTCATATCCTGTCTCCCATATACTCCCTTTGTGAGCTAAACTGGTTTCTCAAAATGTGGCTTCTCGGATGATCTGAAAATTTTGGTTTGCTGAAAAGGTTTTTTTTTGTTTACTATCTAACCACGTGGTTCTAGAATATAGGCAAAATAATATCATTTGCCACTGGAATTCCAGAAAAACGTACCTGGCCAATTAAAGAACAATTCTAAGCGCGCCCCAAAACGTGTGCACATTGTCTGTATGTGTATGTATGTATGTCTATGTCTATGTGTTGGTAAAACTTAAAAACAAAACAAAAAACAGGTTTTAAGCCCAAACTGATATGTTTGGGTGCAAACAAATATGTCTAAGAAAAACTCCAAAAGGTTTTAATATACAGCACGTGATATAAGTACAATAATGTACAACCAGTGTGTTATTCTTTATGTCTATCTATGCTAAGAGTCAAGTGTACATCTAATCCTGACAATTCTTTGGTATAGACTAAGATTTTGCTTCTCCATTTTTTGTTTCTTCTTTCGCTGTGCTCTCATAAACTCTTTAAGGTCAAGGGACCAGAGTCATTTTGAAATAACTGCACAGATGTGACTATTAACTTAAATTTTCCGGACCCAAAATTAACATTTTGCTTTATAGGATACAGGTTGACATGTGTGCTAGCTGAGTGGACTGTGGCAGTCTATGGCTACAGAAAGCTGCCTCCACAGTTGGCTCTCAAACTGGGAGTTGTTTGTGAGTCAGAAACTGCCCTGGCTGCTACAGAGAGCAGACTTGGTTGGCCTTCAATCTGTGTGGATTTTGTGACTAGAAAGATGGTTAAAGGCCCAAGCCTTCTAAAATCTGTTTAAAAATGTCCTTAACAAGTCTGTGTAGAAATTTACAGGCAACAAGCAGGAAATGTGACAGCCTATCCAGGGAACTCTACTACAGCCTTATCCAGATGCAAGCCATCTCTCCTGCTGGCCTGCTAATTTGGGATGGAAGACACAGCCACTTCAGATCCACTGAAGCTGAGACTTTTATTGTTATTCATTTGTTTTCTCTTTCACGTGCCAGTAAGGTAAGGTTAAATAATATGATTTGATTTAATGGCACATGGATCCCATTCAGTCTGCTGTTCTTTAAGTGTTACAGCAAAACTCTGGCAACTACTTGGTGGTCAATTCTTAGCAACTTACAGGTAAACTCTACTCCTTTTGTTCTCCTGTTGCCTTAATTGGAAATAAAAAGGGATTTTATGGCTAAGACTCTTTGGATAGTTCAAAGCCAGCCTAGGCAGAGAAAAATAAAAATCCCTCTTGGTCATATTTTGGGTCCTTATTATTTTACTAGTCAGAAATTACAGGTTAAGACTTCTCATTTGCGTACTTTGCATGACTTTCAAAAATGTCTGGGAGCTATTAATTGGCTTTGCCCTTATCTTAATTTGTCCACAGCTGAATTAAAACCCTTGTTTGATCTATTAAAGGGGGACCCTGACCCTACATCTTCCCAAAGAATGACAACTAAAGCAGCCAAAGCCTTGAGCATAGTAAATTCTGCCATTTCTTCCCAACATATAAATTGTATTGATTACTCAGCCCCTTGGGAAGCTTATATATTAACTACACCTCATTCTCCAACAGTGGTCCTTTGGCAGAAGGGACCCCTTTTTGTGGCTTTCCTTGCCTGCTACTCCTTCAAAAGTGTTAACTCCTTATTATGAATTGGTAGCCACCTTAGTCCATATGTGCTGTGTGGAATCTTGTAAGTATCTTGGACGAGATCCACAGGTTATTTATATCCCCTATACTTTACAACAGCAAGAATGGCTTTATATTCTTTGTGATTCTTGGGCCATTGCCTGGGACAATTTTATGGGCATAATTTCACATCATTGTCCCTCCAACAAATTACTCCACTTTGCCTCTTCTTACCATTAAGGGAGGGCAATGCTATTACGGATGAGGCTACCCAAATTTTTCTTTCTCAAATTGACTTGGCAAAGCAATCACATGCTGCCCACCATCAAAACAGTCGTGCCTTATGTCAGCAATTTCATATTATTCATGAGGCAGCTCATCAAATTGTAAAAACGTGTCCCAACTGTGCTACCTTCCTGCCTGTGCCCTCCAATGGCATTAACCCTCGAGGCTTAGTGGCCAACCATGTTTGGCAAATGAATGTTACCCACACCCCTCTTTTGGACGGCTCCGCTTTGTCCATGTTACATTAGAAACAGCTGTTTTTATTCTCAGAGAGTTTACTCCCTGATATACAGCTGCCTATCCCCTTCGTAATTGCAGGTCCTAAATGAGCTTTTCTATCTGTTCCCTCACCACAATCCAGATTCTTTTGGGGAGTTACCAGTACAGTAACCATACCAGGAAGTACTTAATTTATTAAGCTACTGCTTTTCTTAATCTCAGTGGAGATATTTACTGATAAACACCTACATAGGCAGCATGTTCATGTAGTTCCTAAATGTGCTTTTATCTCTCTCCCCTCACCAAAAATCAGATTCTTCTGAGGAGTTCCCAGTACATTATCCATTCCCCTGTGTAATTACCTTAAAATGCTCCAGCTGTTTTTATTCTCAGAAGCTTTACGCCCTGAAATACAGCTGCCTAACCCCTTCGTAAGTGCAGGTCCTAAATGAGCTTTTTTCTCTGTTCCCTCAACACAATCCAGATTCTATTGGGGAATTAACAGTACAGTAACCATACCAGGAAGTACTTAATTTATTAAGCTACTGCTTTTCTTAATCTCAGTGGAGATATTTACTGATAAACAGCTACCTACGCAGCATGTTGATGTCGTGCCTAATTGAGCTTTTATCTCTCTCCCCTCACCACAAATCAGATTCTTCTGAGGAGTTCCCAGTACATTATCCTTTCCCCTGTGTAATTACCTTAACAAGCTCCAGCTCTTTTTATTCTCAGAAGGTTTACTCCCTGATATACAGCTGCCTAGCCCCTTCGTAAGTGCAGGTCCTAAATGAGCTTTTTTCTGTGTTCCCTCAGCACAATCCAGATTCTTTTGGGGAGTTACCAGTACAGTCACCATACCAGGAAGTACTTAATTTATTAAGCTACTGCTTTTCTTAATCTCAGTGGAGATATTTACTGATAAACAGCTACCTATGCAGCATGTTCATGTCGTTCCTAAATGAGCTTTTATCTCTCTCCCCTCACCACAAATCAGATTCTTCTGAGGAGTTCCCAGTACATTATCCTTTTCCCTTTGTAATTACCTTAACAAGCTCCAGCTGTTTTTATTCTCAGAGGGTTTACTCCCTGATATACAGCTGACTACCCCCTTCCTAAGTGCAGGTCCTATATGAGCTTTTTTCTCTGTTCCCTCACCACAATCCAGATTTTTTTGGGGATTTACCAGTACAGTAACAATACCAGGAAGTACTTAATTTATTAAGCTACTGCTTTTCTTAATCTCAGTGGAGATATTTACTGATAAACAGCTACCTACGCAGCATGTTCATGTCGTTCCTAAATGAGCTTTTATCTCTCTCCCCTCACCACAAATCAGATTCTTCTGAGGAGTTCCCAGTACATTATCCTTTCCCCTGTGTAATTACCTTAACAAGCTCCAGCTGTTTTTATTCTCAGAAGGTTTACTCCCTGATATACAGCTGCCTACCCCCTTCGTAAGTGCAGGTCCTAAATGAGCTTTTTTCTCTGTTCCCTCACCTCAATCCAGATTCTTTTGGGGAGGTACCAGTACAGTAACCATACCAGGAAGTACTTAATTTATTAAGCTACTGCTTTTCTTAATCTCAGTGGAGATATTTACTGATAAACAGCTACCTACGCAGCATGCTCATGTCGTTCCTAAGTGAGCTTTTATCTCTCTCCCCTCACCACAAATCAGATTCTTCTGAGGAGTTCCCAGTACTTTATCCTTTCCTCTGTGTAATTACCTTAACAAGCTCCAGCTGTTTTTATTCTCAGAGGGTTTACTCCCTGATATACAGCTGCCTATCCCCTTCGTAATTGCAGGTCCTAAATGAGCTTTTTTATCTGTTCCCTCACCACAATCCAGATTCTTTTGGGAGTTACCAGTACAGTAACCATACCAGGAAGTAGTTAATTTATTAAGCTACTGCTTTTCTTAATCTCAGTGGAGATATTTACTGATAAACAGCTACATAAGCAGCATGTTCATGTAGTTCCTAAATGTGCATTTATCTCTATCCCCTCACCAAAAATCAGATTCTTCTGAGGAGTTCCCAGTACTTTATCCTTTCCCCTGTGTAATTACCTTAAAAAGCTCCAGCTGTTTTTATTCTCAGAAGCTTTACTCCCTGATATACAGCTGCCTACCCCCTTCGTAAGTGCAGGTCCTAAATGAGCTTTTTTCTCTGTTCCCTCACCACAATCCAGATTCTTTTGGGGAGTTACCAGAACAGTAACCATACCAGGAAGTACTAAATTTATTAAGCTACTGCTTTGTTAATCTCAGTGGAGATATTACTGATAAACAGCTACCTACGCAGCATGTTCATGTCGTTCCTAAATAAGCTTTTATCTCTCTCCCCTCACCACAAATCAGATTCTTCTGAGGAGTTCCCAGTACATTATCCTTTCCCCTGTGTAATTACCTTAACAAGCTCCAGCTGTTTTTATTCTCAGAAGCTTTACTCCCTGATATACAGCTGCCTACCCCCTTCGTAAGTGCAGGTCCTAAATGAGCTTTTTTCTCTGTTCCCTCACCACAATCCAGATTCTTTTGGGGAGTTACCAGTACAGTCACCATACCAGAAAGTACATAATTTATTAAGCTACGGTTTTTCTTAATCTCAGTGGAGATATTTACTGATAAACATCTACCTTCTCAGCATGTTCATGTCGTTCCTAAATGAGCTTTTATCTCTCTCCCCTCACCACAAATCAGATTCTTCTGAGGAGTTCGCAGTACACTATGCTTTCCCCTGTGTAAATACCTTAACAAGCTCCAGCTGTTTTTATTCTCAGAAGGTTTACTCCCTGATATACAGCTGCCTACCCCCTTCGTATGTGCAAGTCCTAAATGAGCTTTTTTCTCTCTTCCCTCACCACAATACAGATTCTTTTGGGAAGTTACCAGTACAGTAACCATACCAGGAAGTACTTCATTTATTAAGCTACTGGTTTTCTTAATCTCAGTTGAGATATTTACTGATAAACAGCTACCTACGCAGCATGTTGATGTCGTGCCTAAATGAGCTTTTATCTCTCTCCCCTCACCACAAATCAGATTCTTCTGAGGAGTTCCCAGTACATTATCCTTTCCCCTGTGTAATTACCTTAACAAGCTCCAGCTGTTTTTATTCTCAGAAGCTTTACTCCCTGATATACAGCTGCCTAGCCCCTTCGTATTTGCAGGTCCTAAATGAGCTTTTTTCTCTGTTCCCTCACCACAATCCAGATTCTTTTGGGGAGTTACCAGTACAGTAACCATACCAGGAAGTACTTAATTTATTAAGCTACTGCTTTTCTTAATCTCAGTGGAGATATTTACTGATAAACAGCTACCTACGCAGCATGTTCATGTCGTTCCTAAATGAGCTTTTATCTCTCTCCCCTCACCACAAATCAGATTCTTCTGAGGAGTTCCCAGTACATTATCCTTTCCCCTGTGTAATTACCTTAACAAGCTCCAGCTGTTTTTATTCTCAGAAGGTTTACTCCCTGATATACAGCTGCCTACCCCCTTCCTAAGTGCAGGTCCTATATGAGCTTTTTTCTCTGTTCCCTCACCACAATCCAGATTCTTTTGGGGAGTTACCAGTACAGTAACCATACCAGGAAGTACTTAATTTATTAAGCTACTGCTTTTCTTAATCTCAGTGGAGATATTTACTGATAAACAGCTACCTACGCAGAATGTTCATGTCGTTCCTAAATGAGCTTTTATCTCTCTCCCCTCACCACAAATCAGATTCTTCTGAGGAGTTCCCAGTGCATTATCCTTTCCCCTGTGTAATTACCTTAACAAGCTCCAGCTGTTTTTATTCTCAGAAGGTTTACTCCCTGATATACAGCTGCCTACCCCCTTCGTAAGTGCAGGTCCTAAATGAGCTATTTTCTCTGTTCCCTCACCACAATCCAGATTCTTTTGGGGAGTTACCAGTACAGTCACCATACCAGGAAGTACTTAATTCATTAAGCTACTGCTTTTCTTAATCTAAGTGGAGATATTTACTGATAAACAGGTACCTACGCAGCATGTTCATGTCGTTCCTAAATGAGCTTTTATCTCTCTCCCCTCACTACCAATCAGATTCTTCTGAGGAGTTCCCAGTACATTATCCTTTCCCCTGTGTAATTACCTTAACAAGCTCCAGCTGTTTTTATTCTCAGAAGGTTTACTCCCTAATATACAGCTGCCTACCCCCTTCGTAAGTGCAGGTCCTAAATGAGCTTTTTTCTCTGTTCCCTCACCACAATCCAGATTCTTTTGGGGAGTTACCAATAGAGTAACCATACCAGGAAGTACTTAATTTATTAAGCTACTGCTTTTCTTAATCTCAGTGGAGATATTTACTGATAAACAGATACGTACGCAGCATGTTCATGTCGTTCCTAAATGAGCTTTTATCTCTCTCCTCTCAGCACAAATCAGATTCTTCTGAGAAGTTCCCAGTACATTATCCTTTCCCCTGTGTAATTACATTAACAAGCTCCAGCTGTTTTTATTCTCAGAAGGTTTACTCCCTAATATACAGCTGCCTACCCCCTTCGTAAGTGCAGGTCTTAAATGAGCTTTTTCTCTGTTCCCTCACCACAATCCAGATTCTTTTGGGGAGTTACCAGTACAGTAACCATACCAGGAAGTACTTAATTTATTAAGCTACTGCTTTTCTTAATCTCAGTGTAGATATTTACTGATAAACAGCTACCTACGCAGCATGTTCATGTCGTTCCTAAATGAGCTTTTATCTCTCTCCCCTCAGCACAAATCAGATTCTTCTGAGGAGTTCCCAGTACATTATCCTTTCCCCTGTGTAATTACCTTAACAAGCTCCAGCTGTTTTTATTCTCAGAAGGTTTACTCCCTGATATACAGCTGCCTACCCCCTTCGTAAGTGCAGGTCCTAAATGAGCATTTTTCTCTGTTCCCTCACCACAATCCAGATTCTTTTGGGGAGTTACCAGTACAGTAACCATACCAGGAAGTACTTAATTTATCAATCTACTGCTTTTCTTAATCTCAGTGGAGATATTTTCTGATAAACAGCTACCTACGCAGCATGTTCATGTCGTTCCTAAATGAGCTTTTATCTCTCTCCCCTCACCACAAATCAGATTCTTCTGAGGAGTTCCCAGTACATTATCCTTTTCCTGTGTAATTACCTTAACAAGCTCCAGCTGTTTTTATTCTCAGAAGGTTTAATCCCTGATATACAGCTGCCTACCCCCTTCGTAAGTGCAGGTCCTAAATGAGCTATTTTCTCTGTTCCCTCACCACAATCCAGATTCTTTTGGGGAGATACCAGTACAGTCACCATACCAGAAAGTACATAATTTATTAAGCTACTGTTTTTCTTAATCTCAGTGGAGATATTTACTGATAAACATCTACCTACTCAGCATGTTCATTTCGTTCCTAAATGAGCTTTTATCTCTCTCCCCTCACCACAAATCAGATTCTTCTGAGGAGTTCCCAGTACATTATCCTTTCCCCTGTGTAATTACCTTAACAAGCTCCAGCTGTTTTTATTCTCAGAAGGTTTACTCCCTGATATACAGCTGCCTACCCCCTTCGTAAGTGCAGGTCCTATATGAGCTTTTTTCTCTGTTCCCTCACCACAATCCAGATTCTTTTGGGGAGTTACCAGTACAGTAACCATACCAGGAAGTACTTAATTTATTAAGCTACTGCTTTTCTTAATCTCAGTGGAGATATTTACTGATGAACAGTTACCTACGCAGCATGTCCATGTCGTTCCTAAATGAGCTTTTATCTCTCTCCCCTCACCACAAATCAGATTCTTCTGAGGAGTTCCCAGTACATTATCCTTTCCCCTGTGTAATTACCTTAACAAGCTCCAGCTGTTTTTATTCTCAGAAGGTTTACTCCCTAATATACAGCTGCCTACCCCCTTCGTAAGTGCAGGTCTTAAATGAGCTTTTTTCTCTGTTCCCTCACCACAATCCAGATTCTTTTGGGGAGTTACCAGTACAGTAATCATACCAGGAAGTACTTAATTTATTGAGCTACTGCTTTTCTTAATCTCAGTGGAGATATTTACTGATAAACAGCTACCTACGCAGCATGTTCATGTCGTTCCTAAATGAGCTTTTATCTCTCTCCCCTCACCAACTATCAGATTCTTCTGAGGAGTTTCCAGTACATTATCGTTTCCCCTGTGTAATTACCTTAACAAGCTCCAGCTGTTTTTATTCTCAGAAGGTTTACTCCCTGATATACAGCTGCCTACCCCCTTCGTAAGTGCAGGTCCTAAATGAGCTTTTTTCTCTGTTCCCTCACCACAATCCAGATTCTTTTGGGGAGTTACCAGTACAGTAACCATACCAGGAAGTACTTAATTTATTAAGCTACTGCCTTTCTTAATCTCAGTGGAGATATTTACTGATAAACAGCTACCTACGCAGTATGTTCATGTCGTTTCAAAATGAGCTTTTATCTCTCTCCCCTCACCACAAATCAGATTCTTCTGAGGAGTTCCCAGTACATTATCCTTGCCCCTGTGTAATTACCTTAACAAGCTCCAGCTGTTTTTATTTTCAGAAGGTTTACTTCCTGAAAAACAGCTGCCTACCCCCTTTGTAAGGGCAGGTCCTAAGTGAGCTTTTTTCTCTGTTCCCTCACCACAATCCAGATTCTTTTGGGGAGTTACCAGTACAGTAACCATAGCTGGAAGTACTTAATTTATTAAGCTACTGCTTTTCTTAATCTCAGTGGAGATATTTACTGATAAACAGCTACCTAAGCAGCATGTTCATGTAGTTCCTAAATGAGCTTTTATCTCTCTCCCCTCACCACAAATCAGATTCTTCGGAGGAGTTCCCAGTACATTATCCTTTCCCCTGTGTAATTACCTTAACAAGCTCCAGCTGTTTTTATTCTCAGAAGGTTTACTCCCTGATATACAGCTGCCTACCCCCTTCGTAAGTGCAGGTCCTAAATGAGCTTTTTCTCTGTTCCCTCACCACAATCCAGATTGTTTTGTGGAGTGACCAGTACAGTAACCATACCAGGAAGTACTTAATTTATTAAGCTACTGCTTTTCTTAATCTCAGTGGAGATATTTACTGATAAACAGCTACCTACGCAGCATGTTCATGACGTTCCTCAGTGAGCTTTTATCTCTCTCCCTTCACCACAAATCAGATTCTTCTGAGGAGTTCCCAGTAAATTATCCTTTCCCCTGTATAATTACCTTAACAAGCTCCAGCTGTTTTTATTCTCAGAAGGTTTACTCCCTGATATACAGCTCCCTACCCCCTTCGTAAGTGCAGGTCCTAAATGAGCTTTTTTCTCTGTTCCCTCACCACAATTCAGATTCTTTTGGGGAGTTACCAGTACAGTAACCATACCAGGAAGTACTTCATTTATTAAGCTACTGCTTTTCTTAATCTCAGTGTAGATATTTACTGATAAACAGCTACCTACGCAGCATGTTCATGACGTTCCTCAGTGAGCTTTTATCTCTCTCCCTTCACCACAAATCAGATTCTTCTGAGGAGTTCCCAGTACATTATCCTTTCCCCTGTGTAATTACCTTAACAAGCTCCAGCTGTTTTTATTGTCAGAAGGTTTACTCCCTGATATACAGCTGCCTACCCCCTTCGTAAGTGCAGGTCCTAAATGAGCATTTTTCTCTGTTCCCTCACCACAATCCAGATTCTTTTGTGGAGTTACCAGTACAGTAACCATACCCGGAAGTACTTAATTTATTAAGCTACTACTTTTCTTAATCTCAGTGGATATATTTACTGATAAACAGCTACGTAGGCACCATGTTCATGTCGTTGCTAAATGAGCTTTTATCTCTCTCCCCTCACCACAAATCAGATTCTTCTGAGGAGTTCCCAGTACATTATCCTTTCCCCTGTGTAATTACATTAACAAGCTCCAGCTGTTTTTTATTCTCAGAAGATTTACTCCCTGATATACAGCTGCCTACCCCCTTCGTAAGTGCAGGTCCTAAATGAGCTTTTTTTCTCTGTTCCCTCACCACAATCCAGATTCTTTTGGGGAGTTACCAGTACAGTAACCATACCAGGAAGTACTTAATTTATTAAGCTACTGCTTTTTTAATCTCAGTGGAGATATTTACTGATAAACAGCTACCTACGCAGCATGTTCATGTCGTTCCTAAATGAGCTTTTATCTCTCTCCCCTCAACCACAAATCAGATTCTTCTGAGTAGTTCCCAGTACATTATCCTTTCCCCTGTGTAATTACCTTAACAAGCTCCAGCTGTTTTTATTCTCAGAAGGTTTACTCCCTGATATACAGCTGCCTACCCCCTTCGTAAGTGCAGGTCCTAAATGAGCTTTTTTCTCTGTTGCCTCACCACAATCCCGATTCTTTTGGGGAGTTACCAGTACAGTAACCATACCAGGAAGTACTTAATTTATTAAGCTACTGCTTTTCTTAATCTCAGAGGAGATATTTACTGATAAACAGCTACCTACGCAGCATGTTCATGTCGTTCCTAAATGAGATTTTATCTCTCTACCCTCACCACAAATCAGATTCTTCCTAATTGTTCCCAGTACATTATCCTTTCCCCTGTGTAATTACCTTAACAAGCTCCAGCTGTCTTTATTCTCAGAAGGTTTACTCCCTGATATACAGCTGCCTACCCCCTTGGTAAGTGCAGGTCCTAAATGAGCTTTTTTCTCTGTTCCCTCACCACAATCCAGATTCTTTTGGGGAGTTACCAGTACAGTAAACATACCAGGACGTACTTAATTTATTAAGCTACTGCTTTTCTTAATCTCAGAGGAGATATTTACTGATAAACAGCTACCTACGCAGCATGTTCATGTCGTTCCTAAATGAGCTTTTATCTCTCTCCCCTCAAAACAAATCTGATTCTTCTGAGCAGTTCCCAGTATATTATCCTTTCCACTGTGTAATTACCTTAACAAGCTCCAGCTGTTTTTATTCTCAGAAGGTTTACTCCCTGATATACAGCTGCCTACCCCCTTCGAAAGTGCAGGTCCTAAATGAGCTTTTTTCTCTGTTAACTCACCACAATCCAGATTCTTTGGGGAGTTACCAGTACAGTAACAATACCAGGAAGTACTTAATTTATTAAGCTACTGCTTTTCTTAATCTCAGTGGAGATATTTACTGATAAACAGCTACCTACGCAGCATGTTCATGTCGTTCCTAAATGAGCTTTTATCTCTCTCCCCTCACCACAAATCAGATTCTTCTGAGGAGTTCCCAGTACATTATCCTTTCCCCTGTGTAATTACCTTAACAAGCTCCAGCTGTTTTTATTCTCAGAAGGTTTACTCCCTGATATACGGCTGCCTACCCCCTTCGTAAGTGCAGGTCCTAAATGAGCTTTTTTCTCTGTTCCCTCACCATAATCCAGATTCTTTTGGGGAGTTACCAGTACAGTAACCATACCAGGAAGTACTTAATTTATTAAGCTACTGCTTTTCTTAATCTCAGTGGAGATATTTACTGATAAACAGCTACCTATGCAGCATGTTCATGTCGTTCCAAAATGAGCTTTTATATCTCTCCCCTCACCACAAATCAGATTCTTCTGAGGAGTTCCCAGTACATTATCCTTTTCCCCTGTGTAATTACCTTAACAAGCTCCAGCTGTTTTTATTCTCAGAAGGTTTACTCCCTGATATACAGCTGCCTATCCCCTTCGTAAGTGCAGGTCCTAAATGAGCTTTTTTCTCTGTTGCCTCACCACAATCCAGATTCTTTTGGGGAGTTACCAGTACAGTAACCATACCAGGAAGTACTTAATTTATTAAGCTACTGCTTTTCTTAATCTCAGAGGAGATATTTACTGATAAACAGCTACCTACGCAGGATGTTCATGTCGTTCCTAAATGAGCTTTTATCTCTCTCCCCTCACCACAAATCAGATTCTTCTGAGGAGTTCCCAGTACATTATCCTTTCCCCTGTGTAATTACCTTAACAAGCTCCAGCTGTTTTTATTCTATGAAGGTTTACTCCCTGATATACAACTGCCTACCACCTTCGAAAGTTTAGGTCCTAAATGAGCTTTTTTCTCTGTTCCCTCACCACAATCCAGATTCTTTGGGGAGTTACCAGTACAGTAACCATACCAGGAAGTACTTAATTTATAAAGCTGCTGCTTTTCTTAATCTCAGTGGAGATATTTACTGATAAACAGCTACCTACGCAGCATGTTCATGTCATTCATAAATGAGCTTTTATCTCTCTCCCCTCACCACAAATCAGATTCTTCTGAGGAGTTCCCAGTACATTATCCATTCCCCTGTGTAATTGACATTAACAAGCTCCAGCTGTTTTTATTCTCAGAAGGTTTACTCCCTGATATACAGCTGCCTACACCCTTCGTAAGTGCAGGTCCTAAATGAGCTTTTTTCTCTGTTCCCTCACCACAATCCAGATTGTTTTGTGGAGTGACCAGTACAGTAACCATACCAGGAAGTACTTAATATATTAAGCTACTGCTTTTCTTAATCTCAGTGGAGATATTTACTGATAAACAGCTACCATTCAGCATGTTCATGTCGTTCCTAAATGAGCTTTTATCTCTCTCCCCTCACCACAAATCAGATTCTTCTGAGGAGTTCCCAGTACATTATCCTTTCCCCTGTGTAATTACCTTAACAAGCTCCAGCTGTTTTTTTTTTTTTTTTTTTTTTTTGGCCAGTCCTGGGCCTTGGACTCAGGGCCTGAGCACTGTCCCTGGCTTCTTCCCGCTCAAGGCTAGCACTCTGCCACTTGAGCCACAGCGCCGCTTCTGGCCGTTTTTCTGTATATGTGGTGCTGGGGAATCGAACCTAGGGCCTCGTGTATCCGAGGCAGGCACTCTTGCCACTAGGCTATATCCCCAGCCTCTCCAGCTGTTTTTATTCTCAGAAGGTTTACTCCCTGATATACAGCTGCCTACCCCCTTCGTAAGTGCAGGTCCTAAATGAGCTTTTTTCTCTGTTCCCTCACCACAATCCAGATTCTTTTTTGGAGTGACCAGTAGAGTAACCATACCAGGAAGTACTTTAATTTATTAAGCTACTGCTTTTCTTAATCTCAGTGGAGATATTTACTGATAAACAGCTACCTACGCAGCATGTTCATGTCATTCCTAAAAGAGCTTTTATCTCTCTCGCCTCACCACAAATCAGATTCTTCTGAGGAGTTCCCAGTACATTATCCTTTCCCCTGTGTAATTACCTTAACAAGCTCCAGCTGTTTTTATGCTCAGAAGGTTTACTCCCTGATATACAGCTGCCTACTCCCTTCGTAAGTGCAGGTCCTAAATGAGCTTTTTTCTCTGTTCCCTCACCACAATCCAGATTCTTTTGAGGAGTTACCAGTACAGTAACCATACAGGAAGTACGTAATTTATTAAGCTACTGCTTTTCTTAATCTCAGAGGAGATATTTACTGATAAACAGCTACGTACGCAGCATGTTCATGTCGTTCCTAAATGAGCTTTTATCTCTCTCCCCTCACCATAAATCAGATTCTACTGAGGAGTTCCCAGTACATGGTCCTTTCCCCTGTGTAATTACCTTAACAAACTCCAGCTGTTTTTATTCTCAGAAGGTTTACTCCCTGATATACAGCTGCCTACCCCCTTCGACAGTGCAGGTCCTAAATGAGCTTTTTTCTCTGTTCACTCACCACAATCCAGATTCTTTTGGGGAGTTACCAGTACAGTAACCATACCAGGAAGTACTTAATTTATTAAGCTACTGCTTTTCTTAATCTCAGTGGAGATATTTACTGATAAACAGCTACCTACGTAGCATGTTCATGTCGTTCCTAGATGAGCTTTTATCTCTCTCCCCTCACCACAAATCAGATTCTTCTGAGGAGTTCCCAGTACATTATCCTTTCCCCTGTGTAATTACCTTAACAAGCTCCAGCTGTTTTTATTCTCAGAAGTTTTACTCCCTGATATACAGGTGCCTACCCCCTTCGTAAGTGCAGGTCCTAAATGAGATTTTTTCTCTGTTCCCTCACCACAATCCAGATTCTTTTGGGGAGTTACCAATACAGTAACCATTCCAGGAAGTACTTAATTTATTAAGCTACTGCTTTTCTTAATCTCAGTGAAGATATTTACTGATAAACAGCTACCTACGCAGCATGTTCATATCGTTCCTAAATGAGCTTTTATCTCTCTCCCCTCACCACAAATCAGATTCTTCTGAATTGTTCCCAGTACATTATCATTGCCCCTGTGTAATTACCTTAACCAACTCCAGCTGTTTTTATTCTCAGAACGTTTACTCCCTGATATACAGCTGCCTACCCCCTTCATAAGTGCAGGTCCCTAAATGAGCTTTTTTCTCTGTTCCCTCACCACAATCCAGATTCTTTTGGGGAGTTACCAGTACAGTAACCATACCAGGAAGTACTTAATTTATTAAGCTACTGCTTTTCTTAATCTCAGTGGAGATATTTACTGATAAACAGCTACATACGCAGCATGTTCATGTCGTTCCTAAATGAGCTTTTATCTCTCTCCCCTCACCACAAATCAGATTTTTCTGAGGAGTTCCCAGTACATTATAATTTCCCCTGTGTAATTACCTTAACAAGCTCCAGCTGTTTTTATTCTCAGAAGGTTTACTCCCTGATATACAGCTGCCTACCCCCTCGTAAGTGCAGGTCCTAAATGAGCTTTTTTCTCTGTTCCCTCACCACAATCCAGATTCTTTTGTGGAGTGACCAGTACAGTAACCAAATCAGGAAGTACTTAATTTATTAAGCTACTGCTTTTCTTAATCTCAGTGGAGATATGTACTGATGAACAGCTACCTACGCAACATGTTCATGTCGTTCCTAAATGAGCTTTTATCTCTCTCCCCTCACCACAAATCAGATTCTTCTGAGGAGTTACCAGTACATTATCCTTTCCCCTGTGTAATTACCTTAACAAGCTCCAGCTGTTTTTATTCTCCGAAGGTTTACTCCCTGATATACAGCTGCCTACTCCCTTCGTAAGTGCAGGTCCTAAATGAGGTTTTTTCTCTGTTCCCTCACCACAATCCAGATTCTTTTGAGGAGTTACCAGTGCAATAACCATACCAGGAAGTACTTAATTTATTAAGCTACTGCTTTTCTTAATCTCAGTGGAGATATTTACTGATAAACAGCTACGTACGCAGCATGTTCATGTCGTTCCTAAATGAGCTTTTATCTCTCTCCCCTCACCATAAATCAGATTCTACTGAGGAGTTCCCAGTACATTATCCTTTCCACGATGTAATTACCTTAAGAAGCTCCAGCTGTTTTTATTCTCAGAAGGTTTACTCCCTGATATACTGCTGCCTACCCCCTTCATAAGTGCAGGTCCTAAATGAGCTTTTTTTTCTGTTCCCTCATCACAATCCAGATTCTTTTGGGGAGTTACCAGTACAGTAACCATACCAGGAAGTACTTAATTTATTAAGCTACTGCTTTTCTTAATCTCAGTGGAGATATTTACTGATAAACAGTACCTACGCAGCATGTTCATGTCCTTCCTAAATGAGCTTTTATCTCTCTCCCCTCACCACAAATCAGATTCTTCTGAGGAGTTCCCAGTACATTATCCTTTCCCCTGTGTAATTACCTTAACAAACTCCAGCTGTTTTTATTCTCAGAAGGTTTACTCCCTGATATACAGCTGCCTACCCCCTTCGTAAGTGCAGGTCCTAAATGAGCTTTTTTCTCTGTTCCCTCACCACAATCCAGATTCTTTTGGGGAGTGACCAGTACAGTAACCATACCAGGAAGTACTTAATTTATTAAGCTACTGCTTTTCTTAATCTCAGTGGAGATATTTACTGATAAACAGCTACCTACGCAGCATGTTCATGTCGTTCCTAAATGAGCTTTTATCTCTCTCCTCTCACCACGAATCAGATTCTTCTGAGGAGTTCCCAGTACATTATCCTTTCCCCTGTGTAATTTCCTTAACAAGTTTCAGCTGTTTTTATTCTCAGAAGGTTTACTCCCTGATATACAGCTGCCTACCCCCTTCGTAAGTTCAGGTCCTAATGAGCTTTTTTCTCTGTTCCCTCACCACAATCCAGATTCTTTTGGGGAGTTACCAGTACAGTAACCATACCAGGAAGTACTTCATTTATTAAGCTACTGCTTTTGATAATCTCAGTGGAGATATTTACTGATAAACAGCTACCTACGCAGCATGTTCATGTCGTTCCTAAATGAGCTATTATCTCTCTCCCTCACCACAAATCAGATTCTTCTGAGTAGTACCTAGTACATTATCCTTTCCCCTGTGTAATTACCTTTACATGCTCCAGCTGTTTTTATTCTCAGAAGGTGTACTCCCTGATATACAGCTGCCTACCCCCTTCATAAGTGAAGGTCCTTAATGAGCTTTTTTCTCTGTTCCCAACCACAATCCAGATTCTTTTGGGGAGTTACCAGTACAGTAACCATACCAGGAAGTACTTAATTTATTAAGCTACTGCTTTTCTTAATCTCAGTGGAGATATTTACTGATAAACAGCTACCTATGCAGCATGTTCATGTCGTTCCTAAATGAGCTTTTATCTCTCTCCCCTCACCATAAATCAGATTCTTCTGAGGAGTTCCCAGTACATTATCCTTTCCCCTGTGTAATTACCTTAACAAGCTCCAGCTGTTTTTATTCTCAGAAGGTTTACTCCCTGATATACAGCTGCCTACCCCCTTCGTAAGTGCAGGTCCTAAATGAGATTTTTTTCTCTGTTCCCTCACCACAATCCAGATTCTTTTGGGGAGTTTCCAGTACAGTATCCATACCAGGAAGTACTTAATTTATTAAGCTACTGCTTTTCTTAATCTCAGTGGAGATATTTACTGATAAACAGCTACCTACCCAGCATGTTCATGTCGCTCCTAAATGAGCGTTTATCTCTCTCCCCTCACCACAAATCAGATTCTTCTGAGGAGTTCCCAGTACATTATCCTTTCCCCTGTCTAATTACCTTAACAAGCTCCAGCTGTTTTTATTCTCAGAAGGTTTACTCAATGATATACTGCTGCCTACCCCCTTCGTAAGTGCAGGTCCTAAATGAGCTTTTTTCTCTGTTCCCTCACCACAATCCAGATTCTTTTGGGGAGTTACCAGTAGAGTATCCATATCAGGAAGTACTTAATTTATTAAGCTACTGCTTTTCTTAATCTCAATGGAGATATTTACTGATAAACAGCTACCTACCCAGCATGTTCATTTCGTTCCTAAATGAGCTTTTATCTCTCTCCCCTCACCACAAATCAGATTCTTCTGAGGAGTTCCCAGTACATTATCCTTTCCCCTGTGTAATTACCTTAACAAGCTACAGCTGTTTTTATTCTCAGAGGTTTACTCCCTGATATACAGCTGTCTACCCCCTTCGTAAGTGAAGGTCCTAAATGAGCTTTTTTCTCTGTTCCCTCACCGCAATCCAGATTCTGTTGGGGAGTTACCAGTACAGTAACCATACCAGGAAGTACTTAATTTATTAAGCTACTGCTTTTCTTAATCTCAGTGGAGATATTTACTGATAAACAGCTATGTACGCAGCATGTTCATGTCGTTCCTAAATGAGCTTTTATCTCTCTCCCCTCACCACAAATCAGATTCTTCTGAGGAGTTCCCAGTACTTTAGCCTTTCCCCTGTGTAATTACCTTAACAAGCTCCAGCTGTTTTTATTCTCAGAAGGTTTACTCCCTGATATACAGCTGCCTACCCCCTTCGAAAGTGCAGGTCCTAAATGAGCTTTTTTCTCTGTTCCCTCACCACAATCCAGATTCTTTGGGGAGTTACCAGTACAGTAACCATACCAGGAAGTACTTAATTTATTAAGCTACTGCTTTTCTTAATCTCAGTGGAGATATTTACTGATAAACAGCTACCTACGCAGCATGTTCATGTCGTTCCTAAATGAGCTTTTATCTCTCTCCCCTCACCACAAATCAGATTCTTCTGAATTGTTCCCAGTACATTATCCTTTCCCCTGTGTAATTACATTAACAAGCTCCAGCTGTTTTTATTCTCAGAAGGTTTACTCCCTGATATACAGCTGCCTACCCCCTTCGTAAGTGCAGGTCCTAAATGAGCTTTTTTCTCTGTTCCCTCACCACAATCCAGATTCTTTTGTGGAGTGACCAGTACAGTAACCAAATCAGGAAGTACTTAATTTATTAAGCTACTGCTTTTCTTAATCTCAGTGGAGATATGTACTGATGAACAGCTACCTACGCAACATGTTCATGTCGTTCCTAAATGAGCTTTTATCTCTCTCCCCTCACCACAAATCAGATTCTTCTGAGGAGTTACCAGTACATTATCCTTTCCCCTGTGTAATTACCTTAACAAGCTCCAGCTGTTTTTATTCTCCGAAGGTTTTACTCCCTGATATACAGCTGCCTACTCCCTTCGTAAGTGCAGGTCCTAAATGAGGTTTTTTCTCTGTTCCCTCACCACAATCCAGATTCTTTTGAGGAGTTACCAGTGCAATAACCATACCAGGAAGTACTTAATTTATTAAGCTACTGCTTTTCTTAATCTCAGTGGAGATATTTACTGATAAACAGCTACGTACGCAGCATGTTCATGTCGTTCCTAAATGAGCTTTTATCTCTCTCCCCTCACCATAAATCAGATTCTACTGAGGAGTTCCCAGTACATTATCCTTTCCACGATGTAATTACCTTAAGAAGCTCCAGCTGTTTTTATTCTCAGAAGGTTTACTCCCTGATATACTGCTGCCTACCCCCTTCATAAGTGCAGGTCCTAAATGAGCTTTTTTTTCTGTTCCCTCATCACAATCCAGATTCTTTTGGGGAGTTACCAGTACAGTAACCATACCAGGAAGTACTTAATTTATTAAGCTACTGCTTTTCTTAATCTCAGTGGAGATATTTACTGATAAACAGTACCTACGCAGCATGTTCATGTCCTTCCTAAATGAGCTTTTATCTCTCTCCCCTCACCACAAATCAGATTCTTCTGAGGAGTTCCCAGTACATTATCCTTTCCCCTGTGTAATTACCTTAACAAACTCCAGCTGTTTTATTCTCAGAAGGTTTACTCCCTGATATACAGCTGCCTACCCCCTTCGTAAGTGCAGGTCCTAAATGAGCTTTTTTCTCTGTTCCCTCACCACAATCCAGATTGTTTTGTGGAGTGACCAGTACAGTAACCATACAGGAAGTACTTAATTTATTAAGCTACTGCTTTTCTTAATCTCAGTGGAGATATTTACTGATAAACAGCTACCTACGCAGCATGTTCATGTCGTTCCTAAATGAGCTTTTATCTCTCTCCTCTCACCACGAATCAGATTCTTCTGAGGAGTTCCCAGTACATTATCCTTTCCCCTGTGTAATTTCCTTAACAAGTTTCAGCTGTTTTTATTCTCAGAAGGTTTACTCCCTGATATACAGCTGCCTACCCCCTTCGTAAGTTCAGGTCCTAAATGAGCTTTTTTCTCTGTTCCCTCACCACAATCCAGATTCTTTTGGGGAGTTACCAGTACAGTAACCATACCAGGAAGTACTTCATTTATTAAGCTACTGCTTTTGATAATCTCAGTGGAGATATTTACTGATAAACAGCTACCTACGCAGCATGTTCATGTCGTTCCTAAATGAGCTATTATCTCTCTCCCCTCACCACAAATCAGATTCTTCTGAGTAGTACCTAGTACATTATCCTTTCCCCTGTGTAATTACCTTTACATGCACCAGGTGTTTTTATTCTCAGAAGGTTTACTCCCTGATATACAGCTGCCTACCACCTTCGTAAGTGCAGGTCCTAAATGAGCTTTTTTCTCTGTTCCCTCACCACAATCCAGATTCTTTTGGGGAGTTACCAGTAGAGTAACCATATCAGGAAGTACTTAATTTATTAAGCTACTGCTTTTCTTAATCTCAATGGAGATATTTACTGATAAACAGCTACCTACCCAGCATGTTCATTTCGTTCCTAAATGAGCTTTTATCTCTCTCCCCTCACCACAAATCAGATTCTTCTGAGGAGTTCCCAGTACATTATCCTTTCCCCTGTGTAATTACCTTAACAAGCTACAGCTGTTTTTATTCTCAGAAGGTTTACTCCCTGATATACAGCTGTCTACCCCCTTCGTAAGTGAAGGTCCTAAATGAGCTTTTTTCTCTGTTCCCTCACCGCAATCCAGATTCTGTTGGGGAGTTACCAGTACAGTAACCATACCAGGAAGTACTTAATTTATTAAGCTACTGCTTTTCTTAATCTCAGTGGAGATATTTACTGATAAACAGCTATGTACGCAGCATGTTCATGTCGTTCCTAAATGAGCTTTTATCTCTCTCCCCTCACCACAAATCAGATTCTTCTGAGGAGTTCCCAGTACTTTAGCCTTTCCCCTGTGTAATTACCTTAACAAGCTCCAGCTGTTTTTATTCTCAGAAGGTTTACTCCCTGATATACAGCTGCCTACCCCCTTCGAAAGTGCAGGTCCTAAATGAGCTTTTTTCTCTGTTCCCTCACCACAATCCAGATTCTTTGGGAGTTACCAGTACAGTAACCATACCAGGAAGTACTTAATTTATTAAGCTACTGCTTTTCTTAATCTCAGTGGAGATATTTACTGATAAACAGCTACCTACGCAGCATGTTCATGTCGTTCCTAAATGAGCTTTTATCTCTCTCCCCTCACCACAAATCAGATTCTTCTGAATTGTTCCCAGTACATTATCTTTCCCCTGTGTAATTAC
>NW_025960481.1:0-72390 GCF_023159225.1 Perognathus longimembris pacificus
TACTAATACGCATGGACTTACCACCCTCCCCTCCATGTGCTGAAGTCCCCGCCTCACATCACTGCGAATGAGAGCGTTTTTGGAAATAGAATCATTGTAGATGTCACTGAGTTAAAAATGAGTTCGTACTACGGGGGTCTTGGCCACCACACTATGGTTGATGTCATCAGAAGAAGAGACGCAGAGACAATATGGCCATAAAACAGCAGAGACAGATGGACAGGAGGCAGCGTGAGCCACGGGAAGACCCGGGGTCAGAAAAGGCTGGGGGAGCTAGGATTTGACCCAGTGGCTCAGAAAAGCCCGGCCTGGCCTGGGCCTTCATCTTGCGCCTCCAGGTCCAAGAATGTCAAGAGAGAAGGTGTCTGTTGTTTTAAACCATTCAGTTTGTGATTCTTTGTTACGTACCACTTGGGAGGGAGCTCATACCAACGTGTTCCTGCCAAAAAGAAGTCGGTCAATAACACAGATTTTGAAACTGTGGCTGATTCAAAAATCTATTTTCATTTCTCTTGGTCACAGTGAGGGTCACAAACCCCGGAGGGAGGTGTGAAAAGCCACCACTCTAGGAAAGCATAGAAATAGGTGACAATATCTCAATAAACAAAGTCGCCCTACGTTCTCTGCAGAACAAAGACTAATGAGTTGTGGAAGTTTAATATTTTCTGTATGCTTTGGCCTTTCTTCAGTTTACAGTCTATAAAAGACTATGATTTATTAGGCTTGCACCTTAAGACGTGCGGACGTGCGGACATTCCCAGTCATCGCTCCCATGTTTGGGAAATGTGCTTTGCTAAGCACGTAGTAGTGAAGTGATCAGTGTAAAAGTCATCTGTAATCGTGTGGATGAACAGCAGCTTGCTACTGTTGCTGAACATTTTCTATAACTTAGTAAAATGAATCTGTCATAAGATAACAAGGCTAGTGATCACTGTTTCTCTCCAAGTACCACGTTAAATAAGCCAGCTCCAAAAGCATTGCCCGCATTGAAAACAAAGTAGAAGTCATCGAGGTATTTAATCCTCGCTCTTCTTCCAACAGATTCGAACCCCCAAAGCAGGTCGTGTCTGCGACTGTGCTTTCCCTCTTTGAGGACCCCTGGCTTTGCCTACGGCTGGGGTCTTCCTGGGCATCCTGTGAGTTGCATCGAAGTGTGTGCCATCCTAATAAAACACAAGCGCCGCGCTCGTCCTGCTCCAGTTCTCACCCCACTCCAGGAAGGTTTCATAGATCCTTCCAGTCGTTTCTTCCACACATCAAAAGGTCCTGCAAAGTTCGGACCTCAGACTCCTGGGTCTCGCTCTCCATGTGCCCCGCCCAGCTGCCAGGAGACACCAAACAAAACTATATACACTAGGAAATCAGCGGATGCACATGAAGACTCCACTGGCATTGTATTTGTATTTTTTGAGTATTTTATTATCCTTAAGTAGCTGTACAAAGGCGCTGCCACTCAGCAGAGTGGTTTATGAACACAGTGCGTTTTGATCAATGTCGCCCCTTTCCACCTCCCCTCCCAGCCCTCCCCACCCAGCCCTTCCATTTTATCTTCATTTTCAGTTATGAGGTGAAATAGTTTGCCACTGAACAAAGCAGTTATGTGTAAAATGCACCTTGATCTGTGCCACAAAATGAATATTCACTGGTATTTTAAATGAGGCGATCTTTTCAAATGTAAAGACAACAGGGAAATAAAAGCTTCTTATGAGAAAGTAGATTCAAGGTAAGGTGGATTTCGACCCTGCTTCTCCACGTCCATTAAGCAGTGGGATCGACGCATAAATCGGGTTAAAGGGATCTGAAAATACTAGGCTATCTGGGAGGATCTTTTTTTCTTTTTTAAGACTCTCGAGTAGGATGGGAAAGCAGCACGAGTAAAACACAACAGGCACGATGAAGGCTTCCACCTCCTCAACAGCCCATCAACAGCCCGTGCCTTCCGCGCGAGACCCACGCTGTCGGGAGCTCCCTGGAACGGCCCGTCCGGAGGTGGCGTGTGCCTCGGACACTTCCCCATCCCAGCGCTTGGGGCAGCGTGAGCCCAAGCGAGCCGGCAGGGGCAGGGCAGAGGGGGACGACACGCGGAGAGCTGCGTGATTGTCCGGAGCCACGGCACGCCACGCGGGTCGCAGTGCCTAGCACAGAACCTGAACACACAGCACAAGACGACGCAGCTCCTGTCTCTTACTTGGCGTCGGATGGCGGAGGACGCCGGCCGCTCGGTGGCGGACGCGTTGAAAGGCACTTGCAGGAGTGAAGAGAACGGTCTGGGCTGGACATTCCCGGCAGAAATACGGCCGAGGCTGAGCACGCCAGGATCCTTCTGTCTGTGCTCCCTGCGGGTGCCCATCCCCGGGGGCACGCGCACAACCCCGCGGGTTTCCTGTGGTGTGTCAGTGCTCCAGAGGATTTACATTATTAAGACAAATGGCTCATTCGCTGCAGCCAAATGCTGCACACTTCATGATTAAAGACAAGTCTCCCCAGACTGGGCTTCATTTATTTCCCCTGCGGTGAAATATGTGTGGATTTATATTTTTTCATGGCTACATAAATACAAGCAGTTTATAAAATGCTGGAGGAATTATCAAAGTTAATATCTAGCATCCCGTGAGTATGGCTCTTTCTTTCTTCTAAAAAGCAAAAGCCACTGTCTGATGATTTAATGATAAAACATAATTTAAGACGTGAAATAAATAGAACGTGCCACATCCATTCACTAATTCACTTGCAGTTAGATCCTTGATGCTTGAAAAATAAGGCTATTATAGACCCCCCCAAACTTACTGAGTATTAATAGAGAAGGTATTAATCCACCGTCTCAAAATTGCTGCCCTTTTAGTTGATGTAAACATGCATTTCCCCGGGTTGTTTCACCCATAGCACCAGAAGTTCAATGTCTACCACGTGCTAGATGGCGTAAGGGAGCTGCAAACACAGTGGAAAGCTGGCTAGAACCCAGATGCCCAGAAAAGCCAGCGTGGTAAGTGGAGAGCAATGCCCCCAGCAGTTTCCGCAAACTCTCGTTCAAGCCCTTGGAACAATCATCTCCCTCCAAAGCAGAGGACACACGCAACACTCTTCCCTAATCCACAGAACTTGGCACAGTTCAGGACATCGCTGGCAGCCTGATCACACGCGTTGTAGTACAGAAAATGGGTATTTGTTTAGTCCTGAAAACAGGTATTTCTTAGGTAGAGTTAATGCTAGAATAAAGTAAGATTTGGGGAACTGTTTGGATGGAAGAGGTGATGTGTTTTGCACCTAAGAATCCAGATGTGGGAGTGCAAGGTCGAATGTGATTGGCTGAATACATGGGACCCCGCAGCGTTCACGGGCTGAAGCCCTCGCCTGCGGGGCAGCTGTGTGGGGAAAGTGGTCCTCTAAGACCGTCACTGAAGTTGGGGTCCTCATCAGGCAGAGCTAGTGTCCGTATTAGAAGAGCATTCTCTTTGCCTCTCTTTCTCTCTCTCTTCCTCTCATTCTCGCATGGACTCTATGAAGAAAGAGCATGCAAAGGCAACGTAGGAAGCAAGGCACGTGCACACTCGGAAGGGAGTCCTCACTGGGGACAGAACTAGCTGGCTCCTCACGGTAGACTTCTCAACTGCGAGGCATCCCTGCCTGGGGAATCACCGCGTCTGGTCTCGGGTAAGTGGTTATGGAAGACAAGCAAAGTCCACCGGTGCGCTCTGCCACAGGCCTTCTGTGGATGCGGGCTGTGGGTGTGAAGTGCGTAGAACGCCGTTACGACGCGCGGTAAACGCTGGCTGCGGAGCTGACGGGAACTCACACACAGCGCAGTCTCATGGTGTACAGGAGGAGCGAGCACGCGATCTCGATGTCACACAATTCAATATTACAGGTGGAAAGCACCTGGGTTTTGAAGTCCACGTATTATCAGAGACGTTGTCAGTTACGATCACGGGAACTGATCAGCGAATCACTTGAGGGGCCAGCACACCCATTCAGCCTTCTCTTCTAATGCGTCTTGTTTTGATGTTACCCGCGCTGTGTGTGCACGCTTGATTCAGTCAACAACGATTCCATCGTTTCCTGGCTCTGCGGTAAATTCAGTGGATGGAGAGAAACATGCGGCTTCACGCGGCCCTGGGTGGTGTTTCCCGCGTGGGAGGAATCTCCGCCTCGCGCGGAGGTGTAAAGGCGTCAGGCCAGGTCTGTGCTCGGGGTTGTGTTACTGTGTATGTGTTTGTCTCCTTTTTGAACATTCTCCTTGCTCACTCTTGGCAGGAGCGGTCATTCGCTGCTGCTTGTGACGGAGGAGGAAATCCAGACCACCGAAGGGGCCCACGCGGAGCTGCTTCTCTCTCTATTTGCGCATAGAAATTGTCCTGAGCGACGACAGACTGAGGGCGCCCTGAGGGCAGCCTGAGTTTCAGTGGCAGCTGCAAAACCCGGCCCTCTGGGGGGGGGGGGGGGGGGAGAGGGGGGCAGGAGTCCACGAGTGAGGAACAGGACTTACATTCTGCTTGTTTCTGCTCCCCCCCCCCCAATCCATGAGGAAAAGAACCGATGCCTGCCCCGGCGAGCGAAAGTCGAGGAAATGTGGGATCCCAGTTACTGCTCCATAAACACGGCAGCGGACAGTTCCAGGGCGTCGTGCCGCGGAGCCGAGCGTGGGCTGCCGTCCGCGGAGGGGCGGGGCTGCTTCCCGCGGCCCCGTGGGGAAGGACGGCCCGGCCCGGCCGCGTCCCCCGGCGGCTCCGTGGGGAAGCCCGGCCCGGCCCGGCCGCGTCCCCGGCGGCCCCCCACGGCGGACTCCGCGGAGTCAGAGTGCAGCACTGGTTTCGACCTTTTATTTGTTTTTATTTTTTGGCCCGAGACAAAGTTTTCAGCCGTTCAGAAACAGAAGCTTACGGGTGGGTGCCAGGCTGGCGTCGGAGCCCGCAGGTGTGCCGTCCACTGGGCCCCGGTCAGCGGAGCCCGCAGGTGTGCCGTCCACTGGGCCCCGGTCAGCGGAGCCCGCAGGTGTGCCGTCCCACTGGGCCCCGGTCGTCTGGCGGCGGAGCCCGCAGGTGTGCCGTCCACTAGGCCCCGGTCGTCTGGCGGCGGAGCCCGCAGGTGTGCCGTGGATAGGACGCGCTGGCTTGATGCCTGGGTACAAATCCACGGGGTGCGTGAACCACACACGCTCCATCTGTTCACCCACCGGTGAGCAAACGCCTGGGTGGGGCCAGCGTGGCTGTCACAGACAGTGTCCCACCACCCAGCGTGGCTGTCACAGACAGTGTCCCACCACCCAGCGTGGCTGTCACAGACAGTGTCCCATCCACCAGCGTGGCTGTCACAGTGTCCCATCCCCCAGTGTGGCTGTTGCAGTGTCCCATCCCCCAGCGTGGGCTGTCGCAGTGTCCCCATCCCCCAGCGTGGCTGTCACAGTGTCCCATCCCCCAGCGTGGCTGTCACAGTGTCCCATCCCCCAGTGTGGCTGTCGCAGTGTCCATCACCCAGCGTGGCTGTCACAGTGTCCCATCCCCCAGCGTGGCTGTCGCAGTGTCCATCACCCAGCGTGGCTGTCGCAGACAGTGTCCCATCCCCCAGCGTGGCTGTCGCAGTGTCCCATCCCCCAGCGTGGCTGTCACAGACAGTGTCCATCACCCAGCGTGGCTGTCACAGTGTCCCATCACCCAGCGTGGCTGTCACAGTGTCCCATCCCCCAGCGTGGCTGTCGCAGACAGTGTCCCATCCCCCAGCGTGGCTGTCGCAGTGTCCCATCCCCAGCGTGGCTGTCACAGACAGTGTCCATCACCCAGCGTGGCTGTCACAGTGTCCCATCCCCCAGCGTGGCTGTCACAGTGTCCCATCCCCCAGCGTGGCTGTGGCATACAGTGTCCCATCCCCCAGCGTGGCTGTCACAGTGTCCATCCCCCAGCGTGGCTGTGGCATACAGTGTCCCCATCCCCCAGCGTGGCTGTCACAGTGTCCATCCCCCAGCGTGGCTGTGGCATACAGTGTCCTATCACCGTGGCGACGCTAACTCCGCGTGGCTGTCTTCGTGCTTTGGGGTGCACCTGGAGAGCTGGAACCCCAGCACCGTGGGGGAGTGCTGTGTTTAACTCCCAGCAGCTTTTTCTTTGTGAAGGCACTGGGCTCTGGGTCCCCCCGCAGCGCCTGCCCCTTCCTCCCTGCCCCCCGCTCCCTCCCCCGCGCTTACCGCTGCTGCTTCTATGACAACGGCCGTTCGGAGTGGGGGACGGAGGGGACGGGCTGTGGCTCATCTTTCCCGGTCGGCTGAGGACGAAACAGGTCCTAGTCAAGGCAGAGGAAGGGCGCGCGTCAGTCGGGAGCCAGCACCCAGCGCGCAGGCCGCGTCGGTGCCTTGTCTGGCTTGTGGGGTGCTGGGTTGAGGGGAGTCGAGGAAGGAATGTCCGCGGCCGCCCATCACGTCCACCCCCACGTGGCGCAGGCCGGGAAGGTGAGGAGAAGGGAGAGCTCGCCCGCCTGTGGGACACGGAGAGCACCAGGCGCTGTGCCTGTGTCCGCAGAAGAAGCCCCGCAGATGGAAGGGGGCTCCCGACCCCGCCATGCCCACAGCTGCCGCCTGCGTGGAGAACGTCCGAGAAATTAATGAGCGCTCGGGAAAGCAGCGCGTTTGTCCAGCTGCTCCCAGGCGGCCTTGCTGCTGCCGCTGCTGTCATGGCCGTCCATTCATCTTTCTCTTGTCGTCTTCCCCGCTGCTTTACCCCCCCCCCCACCCCTCCCCACTTCTAGAACACACACCTGCAGTGACCTTGGGCAAGAGGGAGGGTCCTGTTGCCAAGGGAGGCAGGGTCCTCATGACGGGCGGGGCATGGCTGAATCATTTTGACTGCTAGCTAGGATTTAAATATGGACACCATTAATCCACAGTCATTGGACTTGATAGTAATGATCTCTCGAAGTCTGAAACCAGATGTCAGTCTCCCCCATAAAGAGACGTTCATGGGGAGACACTGTGTCCCAGGAACCCAACGGGCAAAGCCTGTACCTTTTCCTAGCGCTCCTGCTTTTATTTTTCTTCATGGTTTTATAGTTACTCAACCTCCATGGTTCCCTACTTGCAGCCTCTTGATTTAAAGTTTAAAATATTTTGTTGTATTATGTGTTCTTTTACAAGCTGTCCTAAACCATTTCCCAGCCGGGATCTGGCATTAATGAAAATAACAGAAATCAGGACATTTCTTTGCAAGGAGAGCACAGAAGTAGAATAAACCACACACACACACACACACACACACACACACACGCTCATAGACATGCGTGCACGAATGAGCACAAAGATGTTCAGCGTCACATCTGTATCTAATACCTCCATCAATCTAAAGTATTGATGCTGTTTCAGTATCAGTATGCATATTAAATCATTACAAAAAGCACGGGTTATCACACAATGACCAGGAGAGTCCCCCCACTTAGCTTCTTAAGCTAATGCATTGTTTCAATGAGAATCTTTATTCTAGCTTTGTCCTAAAGACAGTATGGGAAGGTGTGTCCTTCAGAAAGTAAGAATGGGGGCCACTGTAGCAAATGTATGTTAACAAATGCCTAGAAAGAAAAATTTCATATTTATTTTGTCCTCCATATGAGATAAGGGAAAGCTTAATGCAATGAAAATCAGTGTTGAGAGAAAATGTACTTATGTGATTTAATTTGTAGATGAGCAATTAAACCATTTTTTCTGCTTACTCCTGTGCAATACTTCCTGCCTAAAGTTCTTCAGAAATGCAATATGAAGTTCAGGCCAAGGAAGTCAGCATATCTTATAGTACTATACTACAATAAATTACCAACTCACTAATAAAAATATAATTCAAAGGTCACCATTTTCCTTACGAAACAAATTAAACACAGAGACAAAAACCAATTTCCACTTAATAAAAGTACTTGGAAAGAATATATTTGAATTTTGTAGTGGAATTCCCTTTTTACAGCATGCCTGTCTGTCTGTCTGTCTGTCTCTCTGCCTCCCCTATTAATTTTTCACTCTGTTTCTCTGCCATTCCATTTTTCCCATCTTCTCTCCCCTCCCTCCATCTTTTCTAACTATAAGCATGTGGTCTTAGTTCTGTCATATTTCTGTGATGTAAACTTGACAAGACCTATCTTTGGCAATGTGATTGTCAGACTGTTTCAAAGATTATTACACAAAGCATAGAAAAGCAAACACAGCTCCAAATCAATTTTAATAACATTTTCTCTTTATCTAATTATAAAATATGTTCAATGACAGTTTTAAAATTAAATAAAAATTTTACATGACATCTTAGCATTCATTGGATAATTGAAAAGGAATGTTGGTTGAGTGAATTAGGTTATGAAAGCTAAGATGTCAAAAAGAGTTTTGACTTGCAAAAGTGAAATCTGTTTTCAAGTTAGGAAGCATAGGGCAAAAGAATCAGATCTAGAAAACGAAGGAACATTAAGGAATATCCTGGTACACCTCTATAATACAGAAAAAGAATTAAAACAAGGACAATGAACACAGATCTAGTATTTCCTTCTTGAACATGAAAAGGTCACTCCACAGTCAGAATTTACAGGAGAGAACATTTCCTCCTATAAAGGTGGGAGCATGATATTGATAAATGTTATTATGGGTCAGAGAATTTAACAGAGTCTGGCTGAGTGTGTTCACAAGGTGTTGAATCTAGTTTCATGACGCAATTTGGTGAGGAGTCCCGGATTAAGGAACTCTATGTTGGATTCCCATGTTATGAACAGAGGAGCCCCAAAGATACTTTCAATCAAGGTGATCAACAAAATTACTATAAAACAAATTGACCTATTAATTATACTTCTGAAGATAGCATACTCACTTGTTTTTCTAGAATGGAACTAATTAGTATATTACTAGAGGTCATTTTAAGATTAAATATCAAGATACTAATTGATCATTTGTTACAAATATCATGCCCATCTCTCTGGCTTTAAGAACAACCTAACATTACTATAGTTTTGTCTAAAATATTTTTTAAATTTTAATACATATTTAAATCTGAATATTTGGAATTTAAATTTGCATTTTGTCTAAGATGGAATTCTACTACAAGTTTTGCATAAGAGAATACAGTTAGCACCATTCCCTACTTCATTATGCTAATGAAATTCTTTATAGTAAATCTTGGATTCAGGCATGGTAATCCATGTTTATTTTCTTCCATGAAGTTTCCATAACTTCAGAGTAATTATGTCAGTTTCTTTTATAAAAATTTTATTTTGTTTTAAGTTTGGATTCTTGTTGGGATTGAAATGAATTTATAAATCCAGTTGGGAATGATTATATTTTTACAATATTGAAACATACAATCCTGGCACACACAAATGGAAAATTTCCTCATTTTCCAATCGATGTATTCCTTGCAGTTGGTATTGTTCGTGCCTGGCTGACGTGGCAGTGTAAAGCCCCGGGATCCATCTCAGTACCACTGGAGTAAAGAAGACGGCCAGCATCGCGCCTCCTGTGCTTTAGGCTATTAACAGGTAAGGTATGAGCGGTTAGAACACGATCTCCGAGCTGGGGAGCTGCCCTACGTGACTAATGGTGATGGTTACAGAGTGTTTGGACAGGGAGAGGGCCGAGTCCTGTGCCCGGTGGCGGGGGGGGGGGGGGGGGGCGAGGCAGGAAGCAAGCAGGCTTCTCAAGTGGGGCGCAAGTTAAAAGTTTAAACTGCGCCCCTCTGGAACTTTCCATTCAATACTCTCTGACCACAGTCCACCGAGGGTAACTGGAATCCGAGGAAGGAAAACCGTGGGACAGGAAACTGCTGTAACTTGACATCATTTATTGTAGTCTTTTGGATATTCTAGACATGTCATGATAATGTCTATGAATGATGACAGGCTTGATTTCACCTTTAAATTTCTATGGAATTTTAATTTTTCTTTTATTTTGTTTTTCTTTCCAGCGGAAGCTAGGCAATTCAGCACAATGTGGAATAAGGGGAAAAATGAAATCTTTGTTTTTTTTCTGATCTAAAAGGCGATGAAGAAATGTTTTCAGTATTACACTATTTGGATTAGTGATTCTACTTATTGTTATCCTTTGTTAAATAAAAATGTCTTATGTTCCTAGATTTAATAAATTTTAGGCAAGAATGGATATTAAAATTTAAAAGCATTTCTAATCCATGTGATAGTCTTGTTCTTAATGAGATTAAATCATTCATTAATGATCATTTAAATCATTTATTAATAATCAAATGTTAGGCAAAGTTCAGTGGCTCACCGCGGATACCCCAGCTACTAGAGAAGTGGACACCAAGAGGATCCCCCTTTGAGATCAGACTGAGCAGAAAGTACAACTCCCACCTCAACAGCAAGCCTGTGTGTTGTTGGTACTGCGAGGGGCCCAGCTACACAGGAGGCTTTAAGTACAAGGTCTGTGGTCTGAGGCCTGAGACACAAAGCAAAATCCTATCCGAAAAACGAATCCAAAGCAAAGCAGAGGCTGAAGGTGTGGCCCAGTGGTGAAGCACAGACCTGGCAAGCATGAGCTCAAACCCTCGTTCCAAAAAGTCCAATGTTAGAACCCCAGAATTGTTCAGCTTCTGCGAGAAGGCCGTTAGGATTTCCTCGCCTTGTGTGAGTAACCACATCTTGTGGCAACTTTCATAGTGCGGAATAAAGATTATACTGGAATCTCCAAAAGGACTGGATACAACCCAGTGTTTTGTATTTCTATAATTAATACATCTGCTTGAATTATCAGGTACCTTGGTAGTTTTAGATCTATATTGGGGTATTTTTGGTGTGTTTTGTTTATATCATTGGATCCTTAAAGTGCAGTGCTAAATGCTGACTGACGGAGAGTTCACGTGAAACTCCACTCCTACCATCTGAAAAGGTTTTTCGTATCATCTGTGCACAGTAGTTCTTCAAGCTGCTTTTGCTTGTTATGCATGCTGGCATGCCAGTTTTTCATGCTTCTTCTTCCTAAGGTACATTTTCCATAAGTTTACTTCACTCTGTGTGTGTGTGTGTGTGTGTGTGTGTGTGTGTGTGAGTGTGTGTGTGTATACACATATATATGTATATGTATATATATATAAAATTTTAAATGTGCTTGTTGGCCAAAAATATTTTAAGTAATTTTTGTACTTACTTGTAACACCTACATGCTCAAAAAGTCATTCTCCAAAGAAAAAATATATTTATTTAACGCTATATTTTACTCCAATAATTGATTTTTAAAATCAAGTGAATTTCACTTCAAGATCTTACTAATAGCACATGGTTAATGCCTCAAAAAGCAGTGTTATTTCCTGCCATTCATGCGTCCCTAAGGAAAAGCAAACTGGAGTTTGCTTTTCTTTTCTGGAATGCAAAAACCTAAAAATCCTCACAAAAAAACATTTAATACATACATTAAATTCATATCCTTTTTTACTACTTCTAGGTGTACTAATTGTACAAAGGGGCTTATTGTGACATTTCCATACGTAAATATGATATACCCTGATTATATTTGCCCTTTATTGCCCACCTCTTACGAGTAAATAAGGCTTTCATTTTTTCTCTAGCCCTCCGGGAGATTCTTATATGAAAAACGCAGCGCATTTACCCTTTAAAAATAACTGTCAGAGGATAAAAGTATACGGAGACCCTGAACTGAGTGGTTAAGATGGACAGGCAGTGGTTAAGACTGATGTCAGCCTGGAGGGCCTGGTAACAAGCCTATTGTGGTGAGAAGTGGCAGCCCGCTGAGGCCAAGGCCGCCGCATCGGGAGGCCCCAGGCACCGCCGCTGAGGACTGCTCTGCCCGAGGGAGCCTCTCGTGCTCCTCAGACGCCCGAGTTTCCGTGGACACCCCATCCTGCCTCACGTAGAAGCTGACATGCCTGCCAGCGCTGGGAAATGTAAAGGCGGAGAACAATCAGGAGCCTAACGGTAGCTGCCCCTGTGTTTCCCAGAATCATCGCCTTTGATCTGTTCTCCCATTATTCGTTCTTTCAACCGGGATTCCTCCTTTAACTGCTTCCTGTCAGAGCTGCTTAGCCTTCGATTGCTTTCCTGAACGCTGGCTGGATGGCTGAATAGCGCCCTTCCAATCTGCTCTGGGTTTTTTTCCTCTTTGCCAACATTAGCGTCTGACAGAGACTCGGAGACCAGCTCGGGGCTGGCAGGACAGAGCCGTGAACACCACATTTCTCTGTTATTTGTGCTTAATATATTGGCAGCCTCGTCTGAGGTTCTTGGCAGCCTTTCTCTCTCTTCTCTTGGCACTAGTCCTTCCTTTTTGAATACTCAGGGAAATTTATTTGGGAAGTTTTTAGAGTCCATTTTTAGACCAATGGGTGTACAAATCACCAGCTGACCCGATTCCATCAGGCAGCCAGGAACGCGGTCTTTGTTGAAGCTACTGATCACTGACGTGCACACAGATCTTAAGTCTGAGAAATAAAGTACGCTTGTGAGGTTAACAGTACTTCAGCAAACCCTTCACGATAGCAGTCTCGTGGATGTGGCAAAACTTCTGTGAAATTCTGGGGAAGAGACTCTAAGGGGGAAACACAAAGCGAAAAGGAATGTGTGCTGCAGAGCTGACTAAAACAGCCACGGGCAATGGGAGTGGGCGCCAGTGTTTGCTGAGTTAGGCGTTAGATCACTAACAATTTCACCAAAGTGTCACAAATCAACCAGAAACTGGTCCTGAGCCACGACAGCACATATATCAACTGTGTCTAGCTTCTCGATTAGAGACACAGCCTGCTGATCTACTTGAACACCTTCTAATTCAATGACATCATACACTGAGTGCATTTCACTTAAATGATCCCATTACTCTGCACGCAGAAGCTCTCCCTCTGATCACCTCTGTCCATTAGATTCTTGCTGAGTTTCACATCTCATTCAACTACTGGTTTAGGTAAAACACAGAAACCAGGGGGAAATTCGTCAGAATGGAACCTGTTCCCTATTATATTCTATTGCATATTTACCTGCTTCAGGCTAAATGACAGCAACCCTCTGTATGTAATTCTTTAAAAATTATGACTTGAAAAAAATGACTTTGTTTAAAAGTGCAGAGAGATTGTATCTTTCCCCAAGTATAAATACAATGGGCCCATAATAAAAATTAAAACCAGAATCAGACAATGGTGGCTCACATTTCCTAGCCACTCAGGCAGACGAGGCCGGGAGAATCCTGGTTCAAAGCCAGCCAGGGAAGTCATGTTTGCAAGATGCCATCTCCCAGGTACCACGAGAAAGTGTGTCTGGAGCCACAGCTCACGAGGCAGCACCTAGCAAGTGCAAGGCCTGAGTTCAAGCTGGCAAAAAACAAACAAACAATCGGTTATGTGTGCAATCACATTCTTGGCACTTGAGAAACTCTTTCAGTCCAGACATGTCCCAAATGAAGGGAGATTTAGCAAGTGCATTCAGTGCATGCTCCGAAGCCCCAGTACGGTGCTGTCCGTGGGCGACCCCCCAGAACCCCGAATTCCAGCCTGCTTTCCAACAAGAACTCCGGAGACCCATGTCCTCTGCCGAGAGCTTTCTGCAGATAATGATGCTTCCTTCCCTTTCATTAGTGAATGCTCTCAGGAATCCAGGTGAACACGCTGAAAAGTAGATGATTTCCTAATTACTTTAATTGTGGCTTTACTTTTTTCCTATTATCTCACTGAGCGTTCCGATGATGGAGAAACCGGGCTACTGAACAGCTCCTAGCCCCATTTTTGCCAGTCTTCATTTTAAATATCATCTCATAAGTACCTTCACAGGGCGAGGTAGGAGACACAAGAACTCAGCCTGCCAGGCGCTGGCCAATGGAAGCAAACGACAGATGAGATGGTCGCCTAGGATTCACCTTTGAAATGACAATTATGTGGCTTTGCCTCCTAAAAGCGCACAGTCTAGAACGTATGAAAGCATCTGTGTAATAGGCACGCCCTCACACTGGCCCCGCAGATCTGCTTAAGAGTGCAACATGCTAACGCACCCAGAGTGTTCAGCACGGTCCCAGGCTCTTGGCAAAACCCGAATAAGTTAGCTATTGGTTGCTTGTGGTGGTACAGAAGGCGCGGTATGATCACTGATCAACTTGCGAGACAGAAGACTAGAACACAAGAAAGCAAGCAGGCAGATCCAGGCCCCCTGTGCACATTGCGGGGGGGGGGGGGGGCTCCCACCGCCTGACCCCCTGCTTGCAGATGCAGGGGGCGCCCGGGACGTGGGAAGGGCTGAGGTGCTCGCAAGAGGGCCGCTGTCGACTCGCACCTGGGGTTTCCCAGCACCACTTGCTAACACGGAAGCGCCTTTGGGTGCTGCCCGGCAAGTGCGTCCGGATGTGAGCAGAGAATCAATTCAGTTGCCAAGGGGACGGCCACCACGAGGACTCAGTGTCGCCCGAGAGAATGCGCTAATTCTGTGCATAATTCACTCGGCTGGTGGTCGGTACAGAGCAGCGTAGACTACTGATGCGTACAGTTTGTATCAAGGTAAAACTCAGCAGCTAATCACGCTATTCTAACCCTGGATCCGGGGCATGTGCTTTGCTGCCATTTACATTTCAGACCTACCAAAGCGCAGCCCAGTGTGTAATGTATTCAAGGAAATGACAGACGTGCGTACAGCACAAAGCAGAAAGTCGTTTTGCATTTTGTTATTCCTGTCGTCTCAGACGTAGTGCGCAATCAAAATCAAGTAGCCAATTTTGCAGGCTGGTTTCCAGCCACCGTGTGCTGCCTGTTCTGAGGGCACTGCTCAGGACGCATCTCCGCAAATGACTGCTTCTTCCTCGTCCTGATGAGTAGAACAAGTTGTCATAACAAATCGCTATCTTCCAGAACAGATCTCGAAAGAAAAACAAAAGCCAGCAGGCAGAATGTCAGTGATCCTTGGCTCTGGGTTTGGGATAGATAAAGATCAGTACCCTTTACGCACGTGCACGTGTGCCACACAGGCTACCACTCTCGCTACGTCCACGCTGTCTCGGCATTTAGTAACAGCTTCTTCTTACAAGCGAAACAGCAACAATGCCCCCTCCCCCCATCTATCCCAGGAGTCTCTACACATTATATCTAGCGGAGACTTCAATGGCCAGAGAGTCTAGAAATTTGATTTGAATATTTAGTATGATTGTTAAATTGTCTTAAGTCATTTCAATATCTTACATGAAATATAATATATATAGTATGTTTAAATAATACGACAAACTATCAGAGCTTGTAGGTTTGTGTGTAGTAAATGCTAGCTAATATTTATGTATAACTTAAATGTATTTCACCAGTCCTGAGATGAAATAATATTTGGTTTCTTTCAGTGCGTCACAGGTGGTATTCACTAAGGTCACAAGTTAAATTCCAGGCTCGGTAATCTATGCCATCTCCATGTTGTCTCCGTTTTATTTGTCAGCAAATGGCCATTGCCCTCCTGAGCCCAGCGTGGTTCTGAAGCCTGGGGCTGGGATGAACGGCTCTGCTGGGCCGTGGGGGTGGGAGGGAGGCACCCAGGCGCTCTGTGGGACATTGGGCTGGCGCTGCCCGGGGTCTGTAGACAGGCAAACACTGGAAGAGCTCTAACCTGAAAGGTACCTCTGTCGCAGGACCACAGAGATCCCACTGACTCGGCACCACCCGGAGAGCACCAGCCA
The DNA here is from genome assembly GCF_023159225.1 of Perognathus longimembris pacificus. Lineage (NCBI taxonomy): Eukaryota > Metazoa > Chordata > Mammalia > Rodentia > Heteromyidae > Perognathus > Perognathus longimembris. The sequence goes on from NW_025960481.1 coordinate 15,596, forward strand.
GGCCCGAGGCTGCCAGAGCCAGCAAACAGTCCTGCGAACGCTCAGAACCAGCATCCTCCCAGCAACTCTGATCCTGCCTAACACGGGGTGGGAAACGCTTGTCACCCTGCAAACAAACCACCAGCCAACAGGGGCATGGAGGGTAGGCCCAGAAGTCAGTCACGACCAAGAGGGAGCACGTAGGAAAGTAAGACTGACCTGCCAGAAGACACGGAGAGAATCAAGAGCCACAGATTTTTCTCCTTTGCTGGTGGAGGAAAATTATTTCTAATAATAATATATTTAGCCTATCTATATTTTTGTGCTGTTTACTGCTTATAGACTGACTAGAATTGATTCTTTCCAAATCATCTTGATGTTGTCTGCATTTGAACAGATTTAGTCCCTTATATTTAATTATCACCATTGCTTTGACTGACTTGAGGTATGTGATTTTATTATTTTTTTCTACATACTTTAATTTCTGTTTCTCTTTCCTTTCATTATTTTAAAGTAATTATTAGACCATTTTATTTAATGACATATATGAAATCATATATATATATATAATATGCTATATAGGCACTATATATTTTCTATATATGCTAAATATAATCATATATATATACATAATTTTCTTCTGAGGCTTGTTTCTCAGCTCTCAGATCACCTCCTCCTTGCATTTGCATGTGGTCTTTCTGATGTGCAAATCTGTGTCCTTAACGCTTCTTAGAAAAAGAGTTGTTTTATAAAGGAACCAGTTCTACTGGATTAGAATCTCCAGTGACCTAATTTCAGTGACCAGCTTCTTTTGGGCCCTGTGCCCCAGCAGAAGTTCTACACGAGAGCTATGCATCCGAAGGCGTGACGCAGCGCTGGGCTCTGCTCGCCTCTCTCCTGGACAGTCTGTCGATGCCAGTAGCCCCAGTGCCAAAGCCCCGTAGATCTTCAAAGTCCCAGTCCACACACCACCTCCACCCAGAATCCCAAGAACACCATCAGTCAGAAACCTTACAAGGCGTGTGAGCCACGCAGACTCACTGCTTAACCAGTCAGGCCACTCCCTTCCACCCTGCCATGATGCACGGACGTGTGTGTGCATTCACACACATATCCATGTGAAGGTGTGTGTGCGTGTGTGCATGTGTGTACACACAGACACGTGTGAGAGTATGCACGTGTGAGGGAGGGCCTTTGCTTCTATAGTCACACATGATTCTTCTCTATTCTTTCATTCACAGCTGATTTAGCATCTTGATCAGCTCAAAGAACCTATGTTTGTCCTTAAAGAGCAAGTCAGCTGGAGACGATTGCTCTCAATCTGTGTTTAATACCAGAAAATGTGTTCTCCACTTCGATTTTTAAGGCGAGTTTAGACACGAGAGTATTCTTAGTTTATAGAGTCCTGTTTTGTTTTTGTCTCAGCAGACTGAAGAAGCTTTTCCAGTGTTTTTTCTATCAAGTGGATCTAGGAATATCCATATCTTTGTTTCTACTGATGTAATAATTTTCAGTTTTGCCTGTTTTGGCAAGCTTTGCTTTGGATATTTAGCATTTCCCATAAGGTACCTAGGTGAGTCTCAGCTTTTTACTTATCTGGGGCAGGTTTCCTGGATTGCGGAGGGTACATATGCTGACATTTGGAAACATCTGTGAAAGTTCGCATCCCTAGTTCCTTCACTCATGTCTTTGCGTCTCTCTTTGTGAAACTCAAGGGCAGCTGGGTTGACAGATTGATAGGGTGCCCAGCTCACTGACGCTCTCTTGTAGTTTCCCTATAGTTTTCAGATAGGATAATGCCTAATGATCTGTTTCCAAGTTCAATTCTTGCTTTTGCCACCTTCAACATTCTGTTGAATGCATCTAGAGCAGTCTTCATTATAAATACTGTACATTACCACTTTCCCTGCTCATGGTTGCTAGTTCTCTTATTAAAATTCTCTTCCTATTCCCTCACAAAGACCATCTATGTTAGTTCTTGGAACATATTTATAAGTGCTCTTTAGATTATTTCTTTTGCTCAGTCAACATCTGCAAGCTTCAACGAGCTGCCTTTAGTGTGATGAGAGCAAACACACTGCTGTTTCTTTGAATGTGTGACTAACTTCTGTGGATCTGCATCTAAACCGGATACTGTAGGAATTCTGAATCTTGTTATGTTCTTCTGGAGATATGTTTTGTTTATACTCTAGTCCTTAGTGAAAATGCCAGGTTTAAAACAGAAACTCATGCCTGCCACGGGAAGCACAGGAATCTACACGCAGCTCACACGGTCTCTGCCGGCTGCCTGCTCCACCTGAGGCCCCAGGGGCTTCCCCCAACACCCGAGTCTCCATCTGAGGGGGGAGTGCGCAGCGGCCTTGACCCAGGTTTAGGATCTCATGGATTCTCTTCTGCTGCTGCTCTTGAAGTGCCACCGCTGGCCCAATTCTGACCTCTTGTCTTTGTGACTTTAAAGTGGTCAGGAAAGGGGTGCTCCCTTCTGCAGATGAGGACCTGTGGTTATCCTCTTGCACGTAGAACCAAAGAAGAACGATTACTACCTGTGGAAGTAAGCCTTCCTCCAAATTCTTAATGTTTCTTACTACTGTTCATTTAAGTAATGTATGTGTGCATTTTCTCTCTCTCTCTTTCTAACTACAGATATCTCTTTAGGTAGGTAGGAAGGTAGGTAGGTAGGTAGGTAGATAGGTAGGTAGATAGACAGATAGATAGAAATAGAGGTGAAGAGACAGCTACAAGATCTCAGCAGATAGTTATTAATCTATTCATATCTCCATCTAGAGAAACCAATATATTTCTAATAATCCCCTTCTAAGATGAATTGCCAAACCATTTCACATCCCATTACCAGAAGTCCCTTGATCTTCAGTTTAATTATTTTTTGCTAGGAGTAGAAAAAAGAAAGAAAAACCAACAGTCCCCTGGAAATGGGGCCCCAATAGGAGCTATGGGAACAGCCGAGTGCTGGTAAGGGAGAGTTTCAGTTTATCTCTATTTTCCTCTGGTGAGTAAATAAATATATCAAATAGATTATAAATTTATATATATATATTACATACATTACACACCCACACATACATACATTGTAATTTGCTGCCAGAAGCCTATACTTGTATATGTTACATTGTGGTTCATGTAGCACAGTGGTCGTAAAGACCCTAATTTACAGTGGACCCAATTTAAGAAGGCAGTAGATACCCAGAAGGTGCAAGTATTTCTTAAATGATAACATTTGTTTTGTTTTGTTTTTAGGCCCAAGACTGGAACTCAAACTTGGCACCTGCCACTTTTACTCATTGGCTAGTTCCCTAACAATGGAGCCATGCCTCCAACCCCTAAGTGATAACATTTTCAACCTAGGTCTTATATGGCCACCTCAAATAAAATTTCAAGAAAAATGCACAATTAACCATCAAAAAAGTCAAACCATACATGCAAAATAAGACATCATCCCCAAGAACATGAAAGAATCAGAAAATATTAAAAAATTTAAAACCTAAAAAGACTTCAAACTCTTTCCATGTGTTAACTATCGAGTGTCTAGGATACAATAACTATTCTTACTCTGATTAAGAAAATACTAATTAAATTTGAAAAAGAATAAAAGGGAGGAACCTAATAAAAACGTCTGAGCAGATTTGTAACAGTACTAACTAGGATTTCTACAAATGAAAAATGCTAAAGAGGATATGCAAACTTGAAGCTGTGCTCCGATAAATAAACACAGAGGGAGCAAAAGTAGGAGATAGGATCATAGTTCAAAATGAGTTACCACCCCCCCCCCCATGCCGCATCAAGGGCTTGCTGGCAGGAATACAAAATAACAAGTAAAACGTTAGAGATGAAGTAAGGTCAAGCATATCTATTTGGATTTTCAGGGAGAGATCTCACATAGAACATTTAAAAGAGGAGATGCTTGAAGAGAAAAAGATGAAGGCAGTTTTTGCCTGCTGAAAGGCGCTGGCACTGGGGTTGTAGATGCCGACGTAGCCGCTCGGCATGGTCTTTGGGTGCTCGCGCCACCATTACTGCGGACACAATTACTCCACTTCTCCATTCCCTTCGCACCACCCTTCCTGTGGCCAGGTGGCTTTATTCATGAAACAAGAGCACAGGGGAGCGCGCCGGTGTACCTCCCTTCCCTTTGCCCTGAGACGATGCTGGGGGGTACCCTCACCCGTGTGCCTGGAGACTGCTTTACCATCTCATCAAAACACCCACCTCAGACTTGCATCTGTGTCTCGCCCTTCACTGACAATCTAGGGGGTGTGTAAATCAGAAAAACGCTCGCCAATAGAACCAGAAATTAAGAGGGGAAATAAATCAGTGAAACAGAAGGGAATACCAGGACACAGACATAGGCATTTGTGTAATTCAATCAAAATGGATGGATATTTAATGAACGGCAAGGCCACAGTTAACTGTCTGTCAAAGAAGACAAATACAGGGGCTCTGCACTCACACACACCTTCCGCCACACACTAAAATAAATGTGAAATGGATTAAAGCTGCTGAGTGTTAAAAGAGCAGCTTAAATAGTTAATGCTTGTACAAAATCTAGCAGACTAAAAATAAGGGTCAAAGAGTTTCTCATTTTAATCAAGGCTTGAAGCCCAGACATATTTAAAAGAAAATTTGGCATACTGAATTACAGAAAAAAATTAAGCTTTATATAGCAAAAACCACCCCCCAAAAAAGCCAGCTGACAAATATGGGAGCTAGAAAATTTATTATGCAGATGGCCATGAATTATTAGTTGTCATATAAAATGATTACCATGAATTTCCTGGAAGGGAAAATGTAAAGTAACCAAAGTGGATCATAATGATTAACAGAAGTGAAAATTCTAAAGGTCATGGAACTTATGAAAAGAGAACAAATTCACTCATATTCAGACACATCTAAATAAAAACATGTTACTTTATATCTGTTGGACTACAAATCTAAGACATGAAACCTATTTCTAGAGGCTATGTTTGGTAAAGAATTTTCAAGTATTTCTGAGGAAAATGGGGAAACCAAATTTTTCTAAAGAATATAATCTGGCAGCAGCTTAACCAGGCAAGGTGATGAATGCCTGTAATCTCAGGTATGCCGGTAAAGGTCGGAGAATGGAAGTCAGAGACAGCCCCAGCAAACCAAGAGCTAGAGCCTATCTGAAAAACAAACAAAGCAGTGTGTGTGTGTGTGTGTGTGGTGTGTGTGTGTGTGTGTGTGTGTGTGTGTGTGCTGGGAATAATGACACAGCAGCTATTAGGAGGGTAGTGGTAGGCCAGATTGAGCAAACGTTGTGAGACTCTGTCTGAGAAACGATGAAACACCGAAGGCTGGGGGCACAGATCAACTGGCAGAGCGCTGGTCTTGCCGGTGGCAGGCCCCAGGTGCAGTGTCTAAGGTGGCAAATGAGGACCATGATGACAGTGATAATGATGTTCTGTTTTCACAACTATCACTATTAGACCGAGTGCTGTCCATCCTTGGAGGTAATTCAGACATACAACCTTGATTTCCTGGACTTAAACTTCTACACTGCAGGGAATATGCGTATATGAAATATATGTATATGTAACCTTTTGATTCTTCGATCTGTTTCGCCTAAAAATCTCTTACATCATGGCCCAAATCTATGTTACAGATTAGCAGGGTCAGTTTCAGAGATGGAAAGCAGGTTCTTTTTTGTTTATATTTGGATTGTTTGTATTTGGACTTCATCATAGTAATTTCTGAATTATTTGCTTGTATCACTTTCCAGTTTGAATGGAGTTTTTTTTTCTCACTAGTTTCTTGAGAATTTCCAAATAATGAAAGCATTAACCATTTATAGTCATGTTATACATTTTCTTCCCAGTTTGCAATTTGCCTGATAATTTTCTGAGGCTCTCCAAACTTAGCTTTCCATTTGCTAGCACCTCACTTGGCCGCTCATGCCAAGCTAAAAACCTCAGTTAAAACTTCCAGCTAAAAACTTCAGTCAGGGGGCTGGGGATATGGCCTAGTGGCAAGAGTGCCTGCCTCATATACATGAGGCCCTGGGTTCGATTCCCCAGCACCACATATACAGAAAATGGCCACAAGTGGCGCTGTGGCTCAAGTGGTAGAGTGCTAGCCTTGAGCAAAAGGAAGCCAGGGACAGTGCTCAGGCCCTGAGTCCAAGCCCCAGGACTGGCCAAAAAAAAAAAAAAAACTTCAGTTAGCCCCTCCCTGCCTCTCACTACTTGTTTGTAGGTTCCTTGTATATTTTGTGGATTAAATTCATTTTCAAAATTATATTACTATGTGTAGATTTCTGTGGCAAAGTTGAGGAGATCAGTTGTGACAGTCTCCCGATGTTACTGCTGGTAGTGAAGATACATCCCCGGGCCCTGTTTTCAAAGCCTTGCACCCATTTCCTGCAGCCCGTGTATGAGACAGTCCTGTTTTGTGAGTGCGAGCACAAGAATACTTGCTGACTTCGTGTGTAAAAGGCAGTTCTGACAGAAATGCACACAACTTGGTCCCTTTGGGCTCTGCTTATCCTCATCTGCAGTTCGTCCTCTCCTAGTTTTTAACCTTACCACACATTACCAGCAGCTCAGATTCTGGAAGAGCAATTTCAATTCTCAAGAAGAAGTTATTCTTATCAAATCTGTGGCCAGGACCCCACGTGTCCCTGGTATTAACTGCCACCCTGAAGCTCCATCGGAAAGAATCTGTTCTTTCCAGAATACCATTTCCCACAGCAGATGTGGCAGCTCCCAGCAGAGTGGACACATTGTTTGGCACTCAAGGGCTGCTGCAGCTCCAAGACCTGCCATGATTCCGGGCCTGTGTCTTGGATGGCTGCCTTTTTGCACAAAATGAATCACTCCTTTTCACAGTGCGCGCGGCACACTGACGGTCGCCGACTGTAGGACCCTTTCTGAAGACGTGATTCCTGTCACTTGCCACTTTTCAACTCAGTCTTCCTGAGGTGACTCTCCCACAACCGCCGATGCCCAAGCTTGCTCACATGTCAAGCTGCCAATCATCCCGAAGGCCTCCCTCTATCAAGATGCTTGGCTTCGTGGCTTTAGGACCTCCTCATTATTGATCTCATTTTGTCATTTGCTATTAGGCTTCACATGCAAGAGACTCTGATAAAAGTTCTTAGGAAGCTAAAGGTCACATCAAGATAGTCAACTCTTAAAGTCAAAAAGGAATCAAAAGCCTTCTTACTCGAGAATGTGAGGCGTGGGGTGCTTTAGTTTCCCTAACATGGTTTCTTTGGTTTGTTGTCTGAAAGGAAAAACGCTGTGCTTGTTTAATTTTTAACTTCTTTAAGACTATATACTATATGTGACAGGCTATGTCATGCTAGAAGAAATATGTCATTAACTTCAACTGCCATCCACACTTGGAACAAAGAGGAGGAAAGGGGGAAGGAGCAGAAGAAGAGGTGAATGGAAGTCTACAAGCTATTCTACTTATTTTCCCATGGGGTAGTTTGGTTTGTGAAGAGAAATGTTGTCATTTTTGTGTTACTGTCCTAAATGTAATTTTGAATGTATTTCAAAATGTACATACTGAAACTCAAGAATTTTACGGGACATGTATAGGGTTTCTTACGTGATACTTTGCCCCTGGACATTGGAAACCACTTTCAAATCTGAGTTCCCTGTGGCTTTTCCCGGCTCAGCTCCCCGTGGTGAATGTGGGCCGTGTGTGTGAGGAACGCCACGTGGTTGGGGGCCTGAAGCCTGACTCGTCCTTCTTTAATCAGCCCTGGAGTTTCACATGGCAAAAGACAACTAACACAGTCATCCCCGCCCTTGAAGACATGGCATTGCCTTAGAAAACACCCCATCTGTACAAATGTATAGTTATCTTCATAAATTTATGTATAATAAACTATTATAATGGAAATAATAAAGTTGAGAAATGTATGTCATGTCTAAATCTAGGCTAAAACCCTTACCATGTGGCTCAAAAGGCACTCAGAAAATATGGTACAAAATACTGGCTTGGTTAATATGTTTTAATGTTGTTTCTAGAACACTCCAACGTAATAGACCCCCTGTAACCCCTAAATGTACTCAACTGTTTTTATGAAAATAACTAGCGAAGCGGAAAATTGCCTTTTTATAACTCTGAGAGTGATGACTCTGTATGTTTGTAAACCAGTGTCTGATATTATAAATAGGAAATTCCAAGAGATAATTGTAGTGTGCTCTTTGGATATGTACAGATTTAATGAGTACTGATTTAAAGTTCCTAATAAAATTCCCAAACGAAAGGAACTGCGCCCTAGTAAAACATATGCTAAGCTCATATTTTAACAATCACGTAGAAAGGTTAATTATTAATTAAAATTTTAAAAGTTACCCTGTGATATCATCTGACAACACTTCCTAGAATTAGCTCCTGTCAGGACTCCTAGGTGCCCACGGCATGTCACTACTAAAAACTCAATCAAAACCACGTTTGTGCCGTGAGCGCTTTCACGAATATTCCTTTCCCTCTCGGACTCGGGTGGGATGAGGGGGTGCTGCGTGGCTTGATCGCGACTCTCCGTGTGGATCCCACCACGGCCAGCTGGCTCTGGGGAGGCCCGAGACAACAGCTGCCTTATTTGAGCCTGTCTTCTCTCTTCTCCATGAGGAAACTGGGGAGGCCGTGACCCCTGTCACCTTCTTGAAAAGACGAAGGAGCGGAGACATAGGCACTGGCGAGCACTCCAGCACGCAGGGCAGTCCTGGAAGTGGGGAGGGCTGCCTTCTGCCGGTTCCAATGGCGTCCGCGCTGGTGGCCCTGAGAAGCGGAGGCCTGGCGGAGGTGGGGTCCTCGGGCACTTCTGGTTCCTCTGGGGCTAATGAAGGCAAAGGTGAGGAGGCAGGGAAGGAACCACGGTGTCGACCGCAGAAGCAGTCGGTGCGTGGGGTGGGTGGGTGTCTGCGGGACTCCGGCTGTGGCTGGGGGTCTGGGCGATGAGATCTGCAGACCTCAGCGCTGTTTCCATGAGCTGCTGCGACGGGCGTGGAAACAAGGACACGAGCCTCCTCCAGATGCGGGCGTGGGGACGGGGACACCGCCCTCCTCCAGACCGGGCGTGGGGACGGGACACCGCCCTCCTCCAGACGCGGGCGTGGGGTGAGGACACCGCCCTCCTCCAGACGCGGGTGTGGGGTGAGGACACCGCCCTCCTCCAGACGCGGGTGTGGGGTGAGCAAGGACACCGCCCCCATCCAGACGAGGGCTGGGGACGGGGACACCGCCCTCCTCCTGACGCGGGCGTGGGGACGGGGACACCGCCCTCCTCCAGACACGGGTGTGGGGTGAGGACACCGCCCTCCTCCTGACGAAGGCATGGGGTGAGGACACCGCCCTCCTCCAGACGCGGGTGTGGGGTGAGCAAGGACACCGCCCCCATCCAGATGAGGGCTGGGGACGGGGACACCGCCCTCCTCCTGACGCGGGCGTGGGGACAGGGACACCGCCCTCCTCCAGACACGGGTGTGGGGTGAGGACACCGCCCTCCTCCTGACGAAGGCATGGGGTGAGGACACCGCCCTCCTCCAGACGCGGGTGTGGGGTGAGCAAGGACACCGCCCCCATCCAGACGAGGGCTGGGGACGGGGACACCGCCCTCCTCCTGACGCGGGCGTGGGGACAGGGACACCGCCCTCCTCCAGACACGGGCGTGGGGACGGGGACACCGCCCTCCTCCTGACGAAGGCATGGGGTGAGGACACCGCCCTCCTCCAGACGCGGGTGTGGGGTGAGCAAGGACACCGCCCCCATCCAGACGAGGGCTGGGGACGGGGACACCGCCCTCCTCCAGACCGGGGCGTGGGGACGGGACAGCGCCCTCCTCCAGACACGGGCGTGGGGACGGGGACACCGCCCTCCTCCAGACCGGGGCGTGGGGACGGGACAGCGCCCTCCTCCAGACGCGGGCGTGGGGACGGGGACACCGCCCTCCTCCAGACCGGGGCGTGGGGACGGGGACACCGCCCTCCTCCAGACACGGGCGTGGGGACGGGGACACCGCCCTCCTCCAGACACGGGCGTGGGGACGGGGACACCGCCCTCCTCCAGACACGGGCGTGGGGTGAGGACACCGCCCTCCTCCAGACTCGGGCGTGGGGTGGGGACACCGTCCTCCTCCAGACACGGGCGTGGGGTGAGGACACCGCCCTCCTCCAGACATGGGCGTGGGGACGGGGACACCGCCCTCCTCCAGACATGGGCGTGGGGACGGGGACACCGCCCTCCTCCAGACATGGGCATGGGGACGGGGACACCGCCCTCCTCCAGACGCGGGCGTGGGGTGAGGACACCGCCCTCCTCCAGACTCGGGCGTGGGGTGGGGACACCGCCCTCCTCCAGACACGGGCGTGGGGTGAGGACACCGCCCTCCTCCAGACGCGGGCGTGGGGTGAGGACACCGCCCTCCTCCAGACGCGGGCATGGGGACGGGGACACCGCCCTCCTCCAGACATGGGCATGGGGACGGGGACACCGCCCTCCTCCAGACACGGGCGTGGGGTGAGGACACCGCCCTCCTCCAGACACGGGCGTGGGGTGAGGACACCGCCCTCCTCCAGACGCGGGCGTGGGGTGAGGACACCGCCCTCCTCCAGACGCGGGCATGGGGACGGGGACACCGCCCTCCTCCAGACGCGGGCGTGGGGACGGGGACACCGCCCTCCTCCAGACGCGGGCGTGGGGTGAGGACACCGCCCTCCTCCAGACGCGGGCGTGGGGACGGGGACACCGCCCTCCTCCAGACGCGGGCGTGGGGACGGGGACACCGCCCTCCTCCAGACGCGGGCGTGGGGACGGGGACACCGCCCTCCTCCAGACGCGGGCGTGGGGACGGGGACACCGCCCTCCTCCAGACGCGGGCGTGGGGGCGAGGACACCGCCCTCCTCCAGACACGGGCGTGGGGGCGAGGGGCGCGTGCATTGCTCACACTCACCGGCCTCCTCCAAAGGCGTGTGACAGCAGCGTGTCATGTGGAAGCGGCACTTGGATTTGTGCAGCAATTGTTCACGGTGATGTTGAGGAGATAAAGATGTCCTTTGGGATTGAATCCGAACCCCATCATGTGGGGTGCTCTCCCTAGAACACATGTGGGCCCTGCGATGAATGACTTCCTTGTACCTCAGACCCCACCGTGTGGAACACGGCCGGGCTCCTTCCTGCACCTCCCCATCCGCTCACCCCGTCACTGGCTCGCCGGTCCTCGTCCCTGTCCTCTGGGAACACTCTGAGGCGGCTCCCTAGACGACTCCATTTCTCCAGCAGAGACCCCCAAGCCAGCCGGCCGACCATGGCCACTGCTTGTTCCTCGTGGCTCGGGAGGTTGGGGGGGAGGGGGAGAGCTCGAGGTCAAGGCACTGCGGAGGTCGGGAGGTGCTCATGAGGGCCCCCTCCTCCAGCGGAGCCTCTGGCTGCAGCTGCCATGGAGAGGGGGGCAAGCAAGCCCCAGAGGCTCCTCCAGAACAGCACGGGTCCCCTTCGCCCCCTCCCCAAGCACTCTGTGGTCACAGTGAAGCTGTAGGGCTGGAGGAAGAACGCAGAGGAAAGAAGCCATCGTTCACGGGAACCTGCACCACATCAAAGCAGAGCACGCAGTGAGCACGTGCCGCGGTTAACAACAATCGAAGGAAAGGAGGCAGTGAGCACGTGCCGCGCTTAACAATTGAAGCAGAGCATGCAGTGAGCACGTGCCGCGGTTAACAACAATCAACGCAGAGCATGCAGTGAGCATGTGCCCCGATTACCAATCGAAGCAGAGCATGCAGTGAGCATGTGCTGTGGTTAATAACAATTGAAGGAGAGCACGCCGTGAGCACGTGCCGCGTTTAACAATCGAAGCAGAGCATGCAGTGAGCACGTGCCGTGGTTAACAATCAAAGCAGAACACGTAGTGAGCACGTGCTGCGGTTAACAACAATCGAAGGAGAGGACGCAGTGAGCACGTGCCGCAGTTAACAACAATCAAACAGCACCCAGTGAGCACGTGCCGCGGTTAACAACAATCAACGCAGAGCACGCAGTGAGCACGTGCCATGGTTAACAACGATCGGCCCCTATCCTTGATCTGAGGCTCCTGAGGGGGGACAGGTGTGAGCCCCGGACACCCACCCGCCTGGCTGCAGTTCACCATCTAGAGGACGGCCGTTTCTGAAGGGTGACTGCTTCTTGAGAGCACCAACTAATTCTGGCCTTCTACAGTGAGTTCAGAGAACAAACAACACAAGGGCATTCCTCGGCCTTCGCTCACTAGCTGGTCTCCAGTGCCTGTACCGTTTCCTTCACCATGTTACCATCCAAACATGTAAACTGTGATGCCTGATACAAAGTCCTTCCTACCCCAGGCAAAACTACACCTGGACACAACTCTCCATCTTCTCCAGAGCCCTGGGCTCACTTCCCTGAGGAGTTGCTTGCTTCCAGTCTTCACTGAATCTAACTAGGGAGATCCAGCTGGGGTGGAGACAGAGGATGAAACACATTCAGCCCTGTGCATCTTTCTCACCCCAAATGGCTGCCACTGTGTTTACCGACCTGCTGCTCTGTGTGTCATTCGGTAAAAGCCACCAGCTGAGGTCACCCCATGGTGGTTTCCTGTCGGGGCTGCAGGAGGTACACAAGCTTTTAACAACAGGAAAGGGCCGTGTTGCAGGTCTCCACCTGAAATCCGTGTAGCCTAAAATCGGGGTCTCGGAGGCTGCAGGCCCTCGTGAAGGCTCCAGGGTCGAGTGGTCCTCGGGCCTCCTCCAGCTGGGGAAGAATCGTGGAATGCCCCGCCTCTCGGCCTCCTTCTGCCCTCGAAGCCATCCACGGCCATCCACGGTGGCCCTGCGTCACGGAGCGCGCTCTTCCTTCCTGCCGCTCACAGCTCCTTTATGGTGACACAGCGAGCTCATGGGGACAAGCCAGCAGGGGCACCATCTCAGGGGGAGGGGATGAGCGTCACTGCTTTTGGGGAGGCAAAGGTTCGGGGGGGGCACCAGAGGCGTTGACCTTGTGCCCATGGCCCCTGCCTTTTCCATGCCTGACCGAGGGCTCACCCCTTAGTCGGGCAGGCCACAGAGACAAGCTGGGCAGGTACCCAGGGTGCACAAGTCAGCTCTGGGCGCATGCCTCAAAGACATTGGGAGGGTCCAAGGGCAACGTTCCACAGGGTGTTTGCTCCCTCCCAGAGGGGGGCTGCAGGGCCGGGGGGGGGTGCCTCGCTCCCACACCCTCCCCTGCCAGGAGGAGGAGGAGGTGCTGGCATCCTGCGCTTCTGCTGAGGTTCCAAGCTCCGCAGCCCAGTGCTCACCCCTGAGTGCTCTGCCCTCTCCCAGATCTGGCGGGGGTGGGGGGGACTGCTCGTGTCCTGGGGGGCCTCCCGGCTGTCTCGCGTGGGATCCCTGTCCTCACCACCCCCACCCCAGCTCTGTTCCTTTCCTTCCCCGAGCTGCCATCAGAACGCCTGTGTCAGCACTTGTGACAGATGGCTGCCTTCAGCAGCGGGCACAGTTCCTGAATATATCCCAGGCTCGGGAAGTGCCGGGCACCCCCCGAGCAGGCTGGCTGCACCCCCAGGAAACGCAGGCCGAGGAGAAGCCGTGGCGGCCGAGCGCCCAGAAGCAGAGCTTGGGGCAACGGCCCCGGAGAAGGGCTGAGCGCCGGTGCACACTGCCAGGCCTTTCCCTGCCGGGTGAATCCAGCCCAGAACACAGTGCTGCGGTGTGCCAAGCACCTCTCCCGATCAAGGTCCTGGTGACACTCACCACCCACTGTCCTAATACAAACACCACCACGGAGCAGCGGGACGGCCATCCCGGCGCCCTGTGGTCTGGCTTGGGGTGGGGAAGTTCACTAGACTCCCCCGAGCTGAAACCATGGAGAGGCACCAGGAGCTCATCTTAACGCCGGGGGGAAGATGCTTATGAATGTCTTCTGATGGTGGGAGCGCACCCAAGGACTGTTATTTTGATGTCATTTAAATCTAAAGCTGCCAGGTCTGCTTCAATGGGAGCTTGGAAAAGAATTCGCCTGTGGTTCTCAACGGGATGGCAACACTCTGGAAGTGCGCGAGTCCCTCTGTGAGTCACAAGCAGCAGAACCCACGGCGCCTTGGTGGAGGTGACCAGTGGGTGTGGACACACGCAAATGCACAGAGCGGACTGCTACCCGACAGCTGCTCTTCACCCTTCTTCCGAGAGGCTACTGCTTTTAGGAAACATAAAGCATTTCGGTGGAAGTTAATATCATGAAATTATACCAAAATAGAATTAATTATCACCACAGCTGAGAGAAGCATATGCTTCATCTGGTTTCTTCAGACTTTTACAAAACAAAAAACGGATCCTAGGTTCACAAAATCAGGACACCAATCAACGCATCTTCCATGACACAGACATCTCACTCAACCCAGGGATCACACACTTGAACCAGGGTGCACAGGTGCTTTCTGCATGTAAGAATCATCTCATTGATGCATCAGTTTTACCTGTCAAAATGTCAAAAAAAAAAGTTAAAGTCACAGAAAGCTATCAAATTTAAAGTTGCCTTTTCTTGTAAACTTAAGTGAGTGCAAGTTTCTAAACACATTATCTTGTCTAGTGTATTTCATTCTCTCATTTAATGTATTTTCTTCTCAATCATTATAAGAATAAAGTGCATTTGAATTTCTTAGCAATTACTTTCACTTTGCTTCTCATTTATTTCGAAGATGAAATAGTATCTTACTTATATGTGAATATAGGTTATGGTACTTACGTATTTCTTTCAAGATTATACATTAATATGTCATCTTTAACAAATAATCATATAAGATGCAAGGAATTTGGAATTTGGATTTGCTTTCCAAATCTTGTTAAATTCTTAACCTTTAGCTGGCTCGCCTCCATATCCTCTATTTCTGAAATACAATGTGGGCATTATGGCAAAGAGAAAAAAGGTGATGTACAGAAAATATTGTTTTCAGTGATTAGTAAATCAGTTATGGTTCCCATTGATTAAGTCTTATTTTAAAAACTAGTTCTAAGGGCAAGGGGTCAAGGTAATTCTTTTGTTGTTTCAAAATCATAATAAATTCTATTCACATTTAAATTCATGACTGATAACAGAATTAAATTAATTTTGGACAACCTATCGTTATACTGCCCATTTAAGACTTATTTTGAAGAAATTATAAGCTTATAGAATGGTTACAAAAATCACATAGGTTTTCTTTCAACCAGCTTTTTCTTGTACTACCATCTTAAAAACACACAGAATAATTAAGAGCTAGCTTTATTAACTAAAAACACATTCAAATTTTTATAATCATGTGAAATAAAATTTTTTCACTTGAAATGGTGTCTGCTTATTTATTACTTGAATAACTACTTGTTTTGTTTTACTATTGGTTAATTCATTTTTACCATTCATTAGAGAGGGAAGTTGTGATTTTCTGCAGGTTTTGTATATGCGTGCATCTGTTTTATAACTTACCTTCCACCACCTCAGTGGCTACCACCTATTTGGGGACATTGTTATCCCTGGGTTAGAAAACACCTTACCACACTAGCTTGTCTTTTCTCTACCATGCTGACCTTTGTTGTTAACAAATCCCTACACTGAGGTGTGTAGCATGCATATGGCACATTCAATTTTAATGTTTCATAGTTAATCATGTTCAACTCAAAATAGTCTTCTCTTTAAATTGTCATTTATTTGTTTACAGCTATTCTGTTTCCTTACCACCTGGTTTTTAGGATAATTTCATTGTGTTCTAACACTTATTTTTATTCTTAAGATGAAATTCAGGTCAGTCCTTTGTAGTAGTCTCTATACACCAATGAAATCAAAGTTATTGTTATTTTTCAGGTCCTTCACATGAGGTGATTTGGTTTAATGTCTTTATTTATTGACCATTAAGAAGGATTCACTAGAGGATCCCATTTTGAAGGGGTTGTTTCTTTCTTTCCTCTAGGTGCTATCAAGCATTTTCTGTTTAAAAGCAAAATGCATGCAAACTCAAGTACTATATTTTACCAGTATCTACATTATGAATTGTCCTTAAGTCCCATTAATTCTTCTTCTGATGTCTACTTTGGCAGATTTCCTTGAGGTAGTATTTTGTTTTACTTTTCCTTATCACCAAGCTTTATGTGACTTTAACTTTTAAGTGTGTCTCTTAAGACATTGGAGGCATTAAATCCTATCCGATAATCTAAACTTTAATTGTTTAATCTATTTGCCTCAAATTTTAAATTACTGGTAGTTCGTTGAATGTCTTTCTTCCACGTTCCTTTTTACTTTTTCTTTGCTTTCACTTGGCCACTAAAACATTCATTTCATTGTACTATTCTCATCTGTACATATGGTGAATCTAATATGTGGCAATGTGGATACAACAGGAGAAACTTTCAACATTCTAAACGTTGTGTCCATTGACTCCGTATATATCTTGAGTATAATATGACCTGGTTGTGGTTTCCTACACTAAAAAGCCCAAGAACAAATACTTTATTTTGAGGTTCTATGGTCTCAGATTCCACTCAGCTCTGGTGTGCTGTCATAGTGGGACCAGGGCTCCAGGGAGCCTCTGTTTAAAAAGCAGCTACTGGGTCTGCTGTGGCATGCAGAGTTGTTTGCAAACCATGGTCCATGGCCTCAAATCTAGAAAAAAAAAGTCATGAGTGACAGACATAGCTTCTTTATAACATACCATGGGAAAGGAAAAAAAGCTAAGTGATCCTGACACCTTGATTTGATGCTCAAAAATACTAGTGTATATTTGCTTTAACAGAGAGGATTATAAATCAGTGGCTGAGATTGGATCAGAAGATTAAGAAAATGTTTGTGGAAGACACTAGAACTTGTGAAGACACAATGACTATAGCACAAGAGATGTACCTGGAGGAAAAGGACAGGTAGCTACTGTTTGCTTATGATAAGACAACGGATTAGACATGCAATTGCTTGTGTATGTGTGTACCAGGCAAACTGATTTTGGATAATCTCTTTATATTTCTTGTACAATTGTCCTCCTATACCATATTCTATTAGTTTTCATCTGAAATTTCTGCTTAATTCATAGTTTATTGAAATTGTCTGATGTTTGTTGTTTCTTTGGTTCCTTCTTAAAACATCTGACCTGTAAACATTCTGATGAGATCTGCGCATTCAAATCATTACCTCAGGAGTGAAATGTGCCATTTTCTCTCTGTGTTTCCAAGACTTTATCTTTGCTTTTCAGCATTTTATTATGATGTATATACAGGTGTTGTCCTTGGGTGACTAGAGTGTACAAATCTGTGTTATCAAAATTTGAGTTACATTTTGGCTTTTGGCAGCTTTACCATTATTTATTTGGTTGACCTGGATACCACTTTAGTCTGGTGCTGCAAATAACTGTAACAGAACTTTGATGGGTCTCTGGGCTCTTATTCATTTTAACCACATTGAAGCCCTTGTTTGATAATTTCAATCTTTATGTTACCAGTTCTTCTATTTTCCACTTTTATTCTCTCTGGGTTTGTCTCCTGCAATGTATATACTTTCATTTTTTTCTTGAGAGGTGAGCTTTATTATGCAAAAATGTAGAGCTTCTGTGTGACATCCCCTTTAATAAGGGATTTTTTTTTTTAGACTTAGTGCTGGTATTCAATACAGGAAAACAATGCATTCATGCGCCAGGAATCGGCCTGGTTCTCAAGGGAAGAGTCTCTGTGAGTTCGTGTTCATATCTGGTTCTGCACTAGTTTGTCCAGCTCCACTCTGGGATGCTTGGGTGTCCTGCACCATCTCTAGTGCAGAGCCATCTCTGTGTGTTCTATCTGGGATTTCTGGTCCGTACCTGGTTTGAGTACCTATCTAGAGGGTTGGATCCATTTCTGGTTCAAGGCAGTCTCTGAGAATTCTTTTCTGGTTTGGGGTCAATCTCTGAGTTTGAGTTCATCTTCCATTCAGGTCTATCTGTGGGCTCTGGTCAGTCTCTGGACATTCTGGTCATCACTGGCTTCAGCCAGTCTCCAGAACTCGAGTCGCTCTCTGACTCAGGCCCATCCTTGCGCGTTCTACGTTCCCTTCTGGGGTGGATGCAGATCAGCTGCAGTGTTTCCAGGGTCCTTCCCATTGGTACTTTCTGAGCTTCAGCTCAGGAAAAATGTTGACAACTCTATTTACTCTCTGCAGCCATGTTTTGCTCAAAGTAAAGCCAATGATTCAATGCCAAAAGAGGTTTGGGAAGCCTTCCCATTTTTTTTTGTGGTTCCCTTATCATGAAGAGAGGGGCATTCCTATGGACCTGCTCTGTTTCTCTGTTTAGGTAGGTAGGAATTGGCAGATATGTTGATAGAAAAAGGTGCATCAAGTGCTGTCTCACCACAATGGATTTCTTCTTCTCTGGGGGATTGGGGACTGTCAAGTCCTGACATGTTTGCAACTTTCAAATGCTTCCAAAGTGATAGTTTTTTCTTGCTTGTATTTTATAGAGCTTTCCCTCCATAGCCAGAGGTAGAATACTGGGCTTGAGTCACCCATTTATATAAACAGAGTTCACATTACTTCTGGGTTTGTGGCTTTTCCTTATGAAGAATTAAGAACAGTCAGAGGGGTCACAAACCTGCCTTCTTCCTTCATGTGTGAGGCAGACATGGATGACTTACTCAACATGACCTTTTTGCCCTTCACGATGGCATGTGAATATAAGAGGCACAAATACACTGTAGTAGGGTGATTTCCTCAAGTTTTTACTGTATGCTGGCTCCCACTGGCTCCCTGCACATTGTTATCAATGGTTGTATATTCTCCTCCATGGGAGCCATGGTAACATCTCCAGGATGCATCAACAGCACTTAGCATGGAGTGAAAGACTTTCCACTTCAGGAGCAAGAACAGTGAATATGAGTTCGGCCAACTCTGCTGCACAAGTCTTGCTTGAGGACAGGTGCCTGAGCAGTGGAAAAAGGAGTGAGTATTCCTCTTCTCTTGTTGCACAAGCACTTTGCTCAGGATTAGCTCACAGACATACTGTACAATAAGTATTCCAATGAATAAGACAATAGCACACCAGGCTCCACACGAGGGAGCTCTTAAAATTGTCTAAGGCGTCTCATGGAAGGCGCTGGGTAGACAAGGACTTAAAGGCACATGGGTTTTCTCTGCCAGACAATAAAGGGAGAAAGGTTTAGTGATGGGGTAACAGGTAACCCCTGCAGAGCAGGTGAGGATGTAAATAGGAAACAGCAAGAGACTTGATGTGGCCAACACATCACATGCTTAAAGAACAGCCGAGTGGACATGAAGGGAAGCGCGTGAGGTCACCATGAGTGACTTGTTGCATGTACAAATGTGTGACTATGCGGATACATACTGATGCATCTGTGTGTGTGTGTACTGGTTGTGCATAGGCTCTCCTGTTTACAGCTAGTGGAAAGTGAGTTCTGAGGATAATCAGAAGTCCATGTCTTACTAACAATGAAAACGCATTCCTATTCAGGATAGAAAACACAGCAAGATGTTCCAGGCAATTATGGTCATCGGAGAAGATTTAGGCGAATCAACTGGAAAAGTAGAGTTTCCAAAAATGATCTGATGTAAGATTAAAATTTTTAAAAATATTATGCACCAAGAGACACCAATTTAAAAACTACAGTTGTAAAATATGCAAAATAACAAAATCAAAATACCTAGCAAAAGCCGCAGATGACGACATTTACGAAGAAAATCTGCAAAGCTCCTAAGGCATCAACAGGTGACCACTTGAATTGCATGAACGGAATATCAAGATGGCGGAAGCAAGCGAGGCATGGCGGCCAAGCCCATCCTAGCCATTGGGGAGGCACAGACTAGGGGGCTGGTTGGAGCCAATCCTGGCCAAAGCATTAGTCTAGGAGACAGCGCCTCTGCTTGTGGCTGGGCACGGTGGCTCACGCCTGTCGCCCCAGTGAGGAAGAGGATCACAAGGCTCGACAGCTCTGTGCTACCGAGATGACGTTTACTGAAATGATCTCCAAGAAACAGAAACAAGAGGTCCCCTGTTATTTTGTTTTTGTCTCCTCTGTTGCTGTTTGTTAAGTTTCTATACCTATAATCTTGTATGTAAATATTTATCTGTTTTGAAGAGGGCGGGGGGGGGGCACAGAAATGGTGGGACAAAGGGTGACCCAATGCAGCAGTGATACCCACGAGACCCCATGTTGAAAATGAACTCATAACTGGTAGGGGAAGGGCATCAGGAGAGAATAACAGAAAAAAATAAGGGAAGAGGTAGCACTGTTCAAAAAGAAATGTACTCATTAACTGACTCATGTAACTGTAACTCCTCTGTACATCACCTTTGGAATAAAAAAAAATGGAAAAAGAGGCTGGAGACAAGGCTCAACAGGTAGAGCACGTGCCACGCAAGCACAGCTTCTGAGTCCACACCCAAGCACCACAAAAAAGCAAAAGGAAAGAACAAGGTCGTAAAAGCAGTGGGTCTCTACAATGAATGACCCGTAAATACACTGCCATCACAGGCAAAACTCAGCAGCTCGTGGAACATGATAAAACGATCCTCAAGTGCATACAATACAATTTACACACAGGACGGTCTAAAAGGACAACAGAAAATGGTAAAAGGGTCTGAGGAGAAAGATGGCGCCGAAAGAATAGGGAGGCACCCCGACTCGCACCAACTGAATAGCGAGCTGGGAACTCCAACACCCAACACTCCACCAAGAACCCAGCAAAACCAGCATCCAGAAGCAGTGGAGAAATGCAGGAAAACAAAAAGGAGCAAAAAAGAAGAACCGAAAACCTACACGGAGCCGGAGATTCATCGGGGCACCCTCCCCCCACCAGCCGGCCCTGGCCCAAACAGGGTCAGGCTGGGAAAGGGAAACCCGGCGATCGGCAGACAGGTTGCCAGGAGCGCAGAATTCAGATAGCGGGAGACCCCACGGACACAAAGCAGGGTGCGGACCAAGACACACCCGGCAGCGACGAGAAGTTCGGGTCCACACCGGATTCGGACAAGGGAACCCAGCGCGGCAGAAAGAGGGAACGGGGGAAGCCACCACGACATTTCGCCAACCCCTGAAGGGCCAACGGCGGCGCGGGACACACACACAAAGCAGCAAAAGTGAGTCCCCCATAATCCCTTCCCCCAACGGGAGACCCAAGCCCGACAAAGAAGCTAGATCTCTCTCCCTCCCCCTCCCCACTCCCGTGGGAACAAAGGACCCCCAAATCAGGCGGGAAGCTCCCATCAGGCGCTGGGAAGCCAGTCTAGCAGGGGAAGGGCGGAACAGCCCCAAGCCCCCAAAGGTTCCTGAACTGGCAGAACCGGCCCCGCCCCCTTCCCAACAGGGGCCGGGGACGGCCGGCAGGGCAAGCCCCACCCGAGGCGCCTAGACCTTGCGGACTCTTACAACTAAAATCACAGGCGCTGGTGGGCAATACCAGCCCAGCAGGGTCACCTGAGCCTGATCTCGTTCCCCCTCCTCGCAGCGGAGGCGAGGTCTGAGGGTGCCAAGCCACACCCGGACAGTCGATCCCACTGGGCCCCACACATACTGCCTCCCCCCCCCAACGGACTCGCGGGAGGGCGCAAGCACAACCCAACAACCCAGGGCTCGCTCTGGGAGGCAGACCCCACTAAAGTGCCTGTTGTAGGGGACTCACAGTGCACAGGAGGGCGGGGCCCCGGCGAAAGCACCCGCTCTGGTAGGCGTGCCCTGCACTGGTGGGCGGGGCCACAGCAACAGCACCTGCTGCCGTAGACACGCCTACACAGAAGGAAGGGAAGATCTACACAGACTTCCAGATGCGCAAATCACAAAGAAACATAACTCAGTTCATCAAAGGACAAGCCAACTCGCCAGCTCCAAAAAGCAGCACGACTGAAGAGGAGATGGAGAATAAAAAAGCAAATGAGGCCATGTTAACAGGAATGATCGAAACCGTCAGAAATGAAATCAGAAAACAATTCCAGGAGTTTAGAGCGGAAATCTGGAAGGACACCCAGGAAGCCAAGAAAGAAATGGAAGCAAAACTGGATACAATGCAAGCCGCCTTTAAAGAAAATCTCCACACCCTGAGAATTGAAATGCATGAAAAAATAGATTTAAAATACAACTCTTTAAAGGAAGAAATTTCCACAATCAGAGCTGATATGACAACCATGAATAGCTCTCTGACATCCATAAACTCCGCAATTGAAACCATAACACAAAGAGTGGACCATATGGAATCCAGAATCTCTCGCCTGGACGATGAAGCAGCTGACAACAACCAGAAAATGACCACACTCCAAGAAAAGGTGAAGCTTCAGGGAAGATTAATCCAGGAACTAATGGACAAAGACAAGAGATATAATCTGCGCATAATTGGAATAGAAGAAGGAGCTGAATATCAGAGCAGAGGGCTTAATCATGTTCTCAATAAAGTTATTGCAGAAAACTTCCCCAATCTCACAGGGGACCCCATCCAGGTAACCGAAGCCTATAGGACACCTGGCAGGCCAGACCCCAGGAAAACCACCCCAAGGCACATAATATTCAAGACTACAGACCTCAAGATTAAAGAGCAAATTCTGAATTCAGCCAAAGCGAAGAAGGAAACTTTTTTCAATGGGAAGAGGATTCGAATAACATCCGACTTATCCACACAAACTTACCAAGCTCGAAGTGAGTGGAAGAACACCATCCAAGTACTTCAGAATAACAATTTACAACCTCGGATCAAATATCCAGCGAAACTGGAGTTCACATTCGAAGGGAGAACCAGATCTTTCCACACCAAAGAGGAGCTAAAGGAGTATGTGAATAAAAAAACCAGCCCTACAGCGAATATTAAGAGGGGATCCCCACCCAACAGAGATCGTAAAAGACACACAGACAGAATCAGAAAGAAACTTCAATAGCCAAAGTCCAGCAGAAAGACCAGCTCACTAAAGACAAGAAGAAGAAAAAAAACAGGAAAAAACAGCCCAACAAGAAAATGGAAGGAGAAAAAACACCCTTATCCTTGATCTCTTTAAATATAAATGGCTTAAACTCCCCGATCAAGAGGAGCAGACTGGCAGAATGGATCCGCAAACAAAAAGTTGACATCTGCTGTCTACAAGAGACCCACCTTACAGCAAGGGACAAAAACAGGCTTCGAATGAAAGGATGGAGCAAGATCTACCAAGCAAATGCACCCACCAAAACGGCAGGTGTAGCCATTCTGATCTCAGACAAGCTGGACTTCTCTTTAAAGTCCACTCAAAAAGACAAAGAAGGACACTACATATTAATACAAGGAAAAATCCAGAATCAAGACATCACGGTGATAAATGTATACTCACCGAACAAAAGAGGCCCGACATATGTCAAGCAAATTCTCACAGAATTACAGAGCAAGATAGAGGCAAACACAATCATAGTGGGTGACTTTAATACTCCTCTCTCTCCAAGAGACAGATCCAACACCCAGAGGATTAGTAAGGGAGCTGAGGACCTAAATAACACCATTTCCCAAATGGATCTAACAGACCTATATAGAACCTTCCACCCTACAGAGACCCAATACACCTTCTTTACAGCAGCCCATGGATCATATTCCAAAATAGACCACGTCATAGCCCACACAGAGAACCTCAGCAAATACAAAAGTATTGACATCATCCCATGTATTATATCTGATCACAGTGGATTAAAGGTAACCCTCAACAACAAAGGATACCACAGAGCCTATACACACTCTTGGAGGCTAAACCCCACGCTGCTATCCAACACTTGGGCCACAGATCAAATTAAAGATGAAATCAACGAATTCATAAGCCACAATGACAAAGAAAACACATCACAAAGAAACCTATGGGACACAGCTAAGGCAGTACTGAGGGGCAAGATCATTGCACTCAGTACCCACATTAAAAGAATGGAAGCAGAGCAGGTGAATACCCTCACGATGAAACTAAAACAACTGGAGAAACAAGAAATGACAGAATCTAAAACGACTAGGAGGGAAGAGATTACAAAGATTAAAGAAGAGATAAATCTGATTGAAAATAGAAAGACCATTCAACAAATAAATAAGACTAAAAGCTGGTTCTTTGAGAAAATAAACAAAATTGACAGACCCCTTGCAAGACTCACAAAAAAAAGAAGAGAAGAGACTCATATTCGTAAAATCAGGGACTCCACAGGAAAAATTACAACAAGTACACACGATATTCAAACAATCATAAGGAGCTATTTCCAAAACCTCTACTCAACAAAAAACAATAATTTTACAGAAATGGATCAATTCTTAGAGAAGTACAAACTGCCCAAACTGAACCAAGAAGAAATAAATCAACTAAATAAACCAATAACTTACGGTGAGATACAGGAGGTAATCAAGAACCTCCCTACTAAGAAAAGCCCAGGCCCAGATGGATTCACCAATGAATTCTACAAAACCTTTAGTGAGGAGTTAATTCCAATACTCCTCAAACTCTTCCGCGAAATAGAAACGGAGGGAGAAATCCCAAACTCATTCTACGAAGCTAATATCATACTCATCCCCAAACCAGGCAAAGATCCAACAAAAAAAGAGAACTACAGACCAATATCACTAATGAACACAGATGCAAAGCTTCTCAATAAAATATTAGCTAACAGGATCCAGAAAGTGATCAAGAATATCATACATCATGACCAAGTAGGCTTCATCCCTCAGTCACAAGGATGGTTCAACATCCGTAAATCAATCAATGTAATTCACCACATAAACAGAACTAAAATCAAGAATCACATTGTTATCTCAGTCGATGCCCAAAAAGCCTTCGACAAAATACAACATCCATACCTATTAAAAGCTTTGGAGAGAACAGGAATAGATGGAACATTCCTCAAAACAATAAAAGCCATATACAACAGACCAACTGCTAATATCATATTAAATGGAGAGAAACTTAAATCATTCCCCCTAAACACAGGAACAAGACAAGGATGCCCACTCTCCCCACTTCTGTTCAACATAGTACTGGAATCCCTAGCCATAGCAATAAGGCAAGAGGAGGACATCAAAGGGATCCACATCGGCAAGGAAGAAATCAAGTTATCCCTATTCGCAGACGACATGATCTTATATCTCAAGGACCCAAAAAACTCAGTACCCAAACTCCTACATCTAATAAACCAATTTGGCAAAGTAGCAGGATACAAAATCAATCCACAAAAGTCAGCAGCTTTTCTGTACACCAGCAATAGACAAACAGAAAAGGAAATTATGGAAACAATTCCATTTACAGTAGCCAAAAAAAGAATAAAGTACCTAGGGATCAACTTAACCAAGGACGTGACAGACCTATTCAATGAAAACTACAAAAATCTAATAAGGGAAATCAAAGAAGACACAAGGAGATGGAAAGACCTCCCATGCTCATGGGTAGGCAGAATCAATATAGTGAAAATGGCCATATTGCCCAAATTGTTATACAAATTCAATGCAATACCTATCAAAATCCCAGCCACATTCTTCACTGAAATAGAGAAACCAATCCATAAATTCATATGGAACAGCAAAAAACCTAGAATAGCCAAAACAATTCTAGGCAAAAAACATAGTGCAGGAGGTATCACCATACCAGACTTCAAGCTCTACTACAAGGCCATCATAACAAAAACAGCATGGTATTGGTATAAAAACAGATCGGAAGACCAGTGGATTAGAATTGAAGACCCAGAAATAAAACCGCACTCTTACAGCCAACTGATATTCGACAAAGGAGCTAAAGACATACAATGGAATAAACATAGCCTCTTCAACTACTGGTGCTGGGAGAACTGGGCAGCCATATGCAGAAAACTCAAAGTAGACCCAAGCCTATCACCATGCACCAAGATCAACTCAAAATGGATCAAGGACCTCAACATCAGACCTGAATCCTTGAAACTACTGAAGGACAGAGTAGGAAAGACACTAGAACTTATAGGCACAGGAAGGAACTTCCTGAATAGAGTCCCAGGGGCACAACAAATAGGGGAAAGACTCAACAAATGGGACTACTACAAATTAAAAAGTTTCTGCACAGCTAAGGTCATAGCCACCAAAATAGAAAGACAGCCAACGATATGGGAAAGGATATTTACCAGCACAGCAACAGACAAAGGCCAGATATCTGTCATCTACAGAGAACTCAAAAAACTAAGCCCCTCCAAGCCCAATAAACCTATTAGGAAATGGGCAAAAGAGCTAAAGAGAGACTTCACAAGAGAAGATATAAAAATGGCAAAGAAACACATGAGGAAATGCTCAACATCCCTGCTAGTAAAGGAAATGCAAATAAAAACAACCCTGAGATACCACCTCACCCCAGTTAGAATGGCCTATACTCTGAACTCAGGAAACAACAAATGCTGGAGGGGCTGTGGGGAAAGAGGAACCCTTCTCCATTGTTGGTGGGAGTGCAAATTAGTACAGCCACTTTGGAGAACAGTATGGAGGTTTCTCAAAAAGCTCAATATAGACCTACCCTATGACCCAGCCATACCACTCCTAGGCATCTATCCTAAACAGCAAAACCCAAGATATCAAAAGGACATTTGTACTTCCATGTTTATCGCAGCACAATTCACAATAGCCAAAATTTGGAAACAACCCAGATGCCCCTCCACAGATGAATGGATCCAAAAAATATGGTACTTATACACAATGGAATACTACATAGCGATTAGGAATGGTGAAATATTGTTATTCGCAGGGAAATGGTCAGAACTCGAACAAATAATGTTGAGTGAGACAAGCCTAGAACACAGAAAACAAAGGGGCATGATCTCCCTGATATATGACTGTTAACAAAGGGAGATGGAGAGACAGTAGAGACCAAGTCTGTGAACACTGTATATGTGCTTGATACATTGTATATTGCATATGGGTCTACCTGACCTAGACAAGGGATGGGAAAACAGGTTGTAAGATATCACAAGAAATGTACACACTGCCCTACTATGTAACTGCACCCTCGTTGCACAGCACCTTGTAAAAAAATTTTATGTTCAATTAATAATTAAAAAAATTTAAAAAAAAAAATAAAAAAATAATTGTTCTGTTAACTGAATACCAGTCTGTAATTGAAAAATAAAGTTGCAGCTGTTTTGTTGACATTCTGAAAAAAAAAAAAAAGAAAATGGTAAAAGGATGGCTTTTCCCTTAAGATACTGAAGCATAAATTTACATCTCAAGTCACTATCACATTGTAGGATATGAATCCCATGAGTAGAGGGGGAAGAGAATTAAGAGACTAGAGACTGACATTTATGCATATGTTAATATATTATGAGATGCAGCCTATATAAAATATCTACAGACACACATACACACATATATATGTATATATTCATTCTCAAAAGTGGGAAGCAGAGACCTCAAAGGACATCTCCAGAACCGGAAAACTTCACAAAGCTTGACACAGTCTTCACCAAAATTACATGCCTTTACATATACAGGAAAGCTAAGTTAGAGGACTAAAGGAAAGCTAAGTCAAAGAACTAAAGAAAATGTTTTATATTGGTAAACATAAATTTAAAAAAAAACTATGATTTCTTTTAAATAACCAGATAAAATTGAAACAGGAAAGTAAAAAAAAGGAAATAAACACTTGATAGAATCTGAACAGACCCTGAACTTCACTAATAGTACAGAATATGCAACCCACACCACAGTTAGTATTTCCACCCATTACACAAATGTTTACAATTTTGTACTAAACAGGAAAGTGTAAAACATGTAGAGTTTTTTTGTTTTGTTTTTTTGGTTTTTTGGTTTTTTTTGGCCAGTCCTGGGCCTTGGACTCAGGGCCTGAGCACTGTCCCTGGCTTCTTCCCGCTCAAGGCTAGCACTCTGCCACTTGAGCCACAGCGCCACTTCTGGCCGTTTTCTGTATATGTGGTGCTGGGGAATCGAACCTAGGGCCTCGTGTATCCGAGGCAGCCACTCTTGCCACTAGGCTATATCCCCAGCCCTTTGTTTTGTTTTTTATTGTGTTTTTTTTCCCTGGTCCTGGGGCTATGAACCTGGCACTGTTCCTGAGCCTCTTTGTGCTCAAGGCCAGCACTCTACCACTTGAGCCACAGCTCTATGTCTGGCTTTTTCTGAGTCGTTTATTGGAGATAAGAGTCTCATGGACTTTCCTTCCCCGGGCTGGCTTTGAACTGCGATCCCTATCAGCCTCCTGAGTGGCTAGGATTACAGGCATGAGCTACCAGTGCCCCGCTAAAATGTGTATTTTTACACATTGGTGGCTGGCTTCTATCTAGTGCAGACATAGGAGGGAAAAACATGAAAAGAACAACACAGTGACACAGTTATCTCAAATCCTCTATCAACTCCAGAAGCAAAAAGACGCGGGCCGCACAGCAGTGGGATTAGCACAGTCTATTTCTTAGAATTTATTTGAATTAGTTAAATGCAAGTTGGACCTGCCCAAGTAAAATGGAAGGTAATTCTTTTTGGTCTTAAATAGGATGCGGTTTCCATAGAAACTGTTTTTTTAAGAAATCCTTACCAGAACACCTGTGTCAGGAGCAGGCCTCTGAAGTACGTGGTTCCTGCCACTCCGGGCATGTCTGTCTCTGCCCCTCATTCTAGCGCTTCACCTAAGAAACCAGAATCCACCATCTGTCTCGTGACTGTCACCAGAGGCCGAGTGTCCGGGTAGACCCAGTTACACTTTTTAGGATTTTCTGGGGAAAGAAAACAAAAATTCCATACAAGTGCTTTTCTGGCGTGTTTCCTTGTTTTCACTGATGAGTGGAGAAGGGAGAGGGAAGAGGCTGCCGTTTGGGGGAAAATGGGGTCTGAGCAGCACCCTGATTAGCGAAGGTACTTCCAAGGCACCGACGCCCGTCGGGGAGCACCGGGCAGCGAGTGGCCGCTGACAAGCTTTCCGACTGCAGCGGGCAGAGAGGAGTCGCTCTTGGCGGCCACGCCGGTCTAGCTTCCCGGCTCAGACACCGGCGAGGCTCGGCGACCTGTCACCGTGACACAAGCGCGTGCGCCACACAGGAGGCGAGAGTCTGAGGACGGCCTTCAGGAGGAGTCGGTGTGGAAACGGCGTCACGCAGGCCCACCTGCACGCGCAGGAACGGGGCTCAAAGGATGCTGAGGTACCGGGCACCGTGAAATACAACTGGCAAAGTAGCGAATTTAAATAGAATGCATAAAGGCACGTCTGGAGACGGAGAGGCTCCGTGTCATCTTTCCAATTACAAGTATGTGTTACATAAAAGCACAGGGGAAGAGCAACAGCCCTGTCAAATATGAAGTGGTCGTAAAACACGCGCTGACACACGCAGCTAAGCCCTTCTTTATCTCCCTCCTTCTGCTGGTTTTGTTGCTAGTACTGTCTTTCTGTCTACTTTGTCCTAACAGTTTACTTCTCCCTGCTGAAATTCCTCTGCGGCTGGTTGCCTCCTTTGTGGATCCGATAACGTTATCAGTCATATTGTTTTAATATTTGTATCTGGAGGAGTGGACCCTGCATTCTTGTCATCATACAACATGTATCTCGGATCAGTCCTTTCTGGTCTTTCTCAGCATCCTTCCCCTTTCTCTGAAGGCTAAACTATCTGTGTGTATCTTACGGAAGAACACATTTCCTTCCCTTCCCCGGGGTGGAAATCCTGGAATTGCATATGCATAAGCTCTTGAGCTCTGTAGTATCGCATGGTGTTGCATGTACACTGGGTTTTTCTTTAATCCTTGGCCTAACAACAACAATCTGGATTTGGCAGGATCTGTCCCTTTGCTGTGAAGACTTTTCACGGAGCAGGCGGGGCCAGAGACGTGTGCCAATCCACACAGTGATGGGCTCTTCCCCCGCAGGCCTGTCCTTGGATGGCCCCCCTCTGCCTCAAGGACTGGGAGTCCATGGAGAAGAGCCACTGAGCAGGACGAGTCTCCTCGAGTCTGGCGCTCCAGAGGGGCACGCGCTAGCACCCTGGTCCTCGCTCGACCTTCGGTGACTCCTCCCCGACCTGTACGCCAGCCACTGCTGCCTGTCGGACGGCCAGCCAGGGCCGAGCTTGCGCCCCGGCCGCGTGCGAGGCTCTGGGCTGCCCTCCTTGCGCTTCAGCCTCCACTGGTCTGCGGCCACGGCGGTCTCCTGGGTGAAGGAGCACCGTGGGTTTATGAGAGACCGGTGGTTTTCTTGTTGGTAGTTTGAAGGCAGTGCTTTACTGCAGATTTCTGCATCTCAGGCCTGGCTTCCGTATTTACCAGCTGCCTCCTGGGCGACTGTCATCTCAGCAGGCAAAGTCGGCACTGGAAAGCAAGGATAAACTGGCTGCTAAAGCTAATGGGGGAAAAACCCTGCTGGAAATTCGTTATGTTGCTTCAGACGAAACCTGCAGAAAAGCCGGTGCGCGGTGGCCCGGTTAGGGCAGAGTCTTGTCGTTTATTCTTAGAGATGTCCGGGCTGTGATGTGCACCCGGCGGCGGCCAATTAATGCCTAGTTCTGAGTCCCAGGGCCGGGCCGCCTTTGGAAAGCGGGAAGGAGCACTGCCACGTAGGCCAATGAGGGCTGATCCGGGAGAGGGCTTTCTCAGACAGAGCCAGAGGGTTCGCAGACTGAATTCCAGTGTGGCCCTCTGAGCAACAACAAAGACTAATATTTCCTCCAGTTTGAAAAGGGAAATCTCAACATTTTTCTGAGGGATGGGAAAAAGGAAAAGGGTTTCAACCTATTTTCCATCCCCTGTTGTCTTTTTCTATGGTATTTCTTCCCTATTCACTCTCAGATGCCGCAACTGAGAGGAAATGTATAATGCCTACGTTCTGAAGAGGGGCTTATTTCATTCAAAGTAGTAATCTCCAGACTCATCTGCCATTCAGTAAAGGGCATAATGTCATTCTTCATTATGACTGAGTAAAACTATTGTGTTCATCTAGTGCATTGTCTTTATCCGTATTCTGTTTTCTCTCTGGTGTTTCTAATAACAGTAGGTGCTCAAATTGGGTTTATCAAGGGCGGATGCCATTACGAGCCAGTCTCTTTCCCTGGCCCTCATCTCCACATAATGGAGATGGAATGGAGATGGAATTAATGAACCCCCCAGTCAGGCAACCATTCACCTGCTCTGCCTGATGACATTCCAGACCCCGTGGAGGGGAAAGCTTGCTTGTCAGTGCAGTCGTGACCCTGACTGCTAACACTACTGTTTCCTCCTGGTAACTGGGCACCACGGCTCGCCTTGATGATCTTCAGTGCCTCTCATCATTGAGTGAGAGGAACAAGGGACGAGTTGAAGGCTGTCAGCTACTTCATGGCGATTCCAGAAGCCAAGAGTCCACCACACACGGCTGTCATCTGTGAGGATGCGGTAGCTTCCCGTCTGACGTGTGACCACCACAGTAGGACTTAGTGCCCAAAGACAGTTCTATGCATTTCACTGTAGAGTGACTCACAAGAATAAGCCTTGGTTAGCTCATTTTCTTTCATTTTTACTTGAGAAACTCAGCTGATCAGACAACTTGCCTGTAAAATGGTTTAGCTATTGTGTCATCACCCAGATAACCATGACGGTGAGTGTTCTGGACGCCGCCAGCTGACCGGTAGGTGGATGGCCAGTGAGTGCAAAGATGAGGGGGTCTCTTTCATAAGCCCACCAATCCCACTTCTCCAAGGCTGTGCTGATGACAAATGCTCCCAAACACCCCACTTCCTAGTGAGGCCACCCCGGACGACATAGTATGACTATGAAAAAATATAAAGAGAGGAAATTAGTTTACCTCACCGTGCGTAGACCATTAGACCAGCCAGCCAGATCCCAGCAAGAAACCAATCTGCTGCATGCTCAAGGCAGCCGTATGCCACAGGGCTCTGGCGAGGCCTGGCCGGCGACCCGTCTGTCAGAAGGCGAGCTTCCCTGTATAATCTGGTGGCTGCGTATGAGTGCTAAGAGAAGGCAACCAGGCACGGGGGAGAAGTTCATTGCTGTGTGATCAATACGACTATGCTTTATCTCTCTCTCACACACACACGCGCGCGTGCACACACACACACGATTCTGAAAATGGAACTTTAGACAGTATAAAGTGGAGATGCTAAAAAAAACAACAAACATGGCTCAAAGTTGTAGGGAACAGTAGTGGAGGGTACGGATTTTCATTCTTAACTATCAGTGGAATTCTGAGAATTCCGGACCCTTCAGGAAGTCAGAGCAGAGGGGAGGTCCAGGGCGCGGCTTTTCCTCTTTGGGGCCCTCAGAGGCTCAAGTCACTCTGGAGACATTGCAGCCGACCATGCTCACTCCGCACACTCCCTGGTATCTTCTGACGGCAGATGCATGAATTTTCAGTCAGAGCTCTTGAGCACCGAAGTCTACAGCAGCCTTTGCACTAATTTACACATCAGGACGTCCGGGTGTCAAGCACTACAATGAGTTTGGGG
Source organism: Perognathus longimembris pacificus (assembly GCF_023159225.1). Taxonomy (NCBI): domain Eukaryota; kingdom Metazoa; phylum Chordata; class Mammalia; order Rodentia; family Heteromyidae; genus Perognathus; species Perognathus longimembris. The sequence continues at coordinate 47,933 of NW_025960481.1, forward strand.
GCACACAGGTCTTGGGTAGCTTTTGTCATCCGCCCTCATATGAAGGCTTTGGGAAATAAAGACTGCTCCATCTCACACTGCGTTCACCACGAGATAACAGAGAAGCAGAGTTTCCGGGTACAAAGTGGCTGCAGGACAAAGTCGCCAATAACCGCATCCTGCCACTCAGCGAGTCCTCTGCTCCGCGAGGCAATTCTGCTGTACTTGTCAAGTGCAGCAAACGGAGCCCGGCAGCCACCCAGATCAGGGTCCGTGGAAGCGAGAATCCAACCCTCAAAAGCAGACATGAAGAGAATCACTAAATCGTAAACTCAGAAAAGTCTCACCAGGTTAGGAAGCCAACTCAGCGCTCAACCTGTTGTAGTTAAGAGCTCTGAAGGGTAAATCACTCTTCTAGAGAAGAGCATCGAAAATCATTCTTAAATCAACAGGCAGAGCTATGAACTACTATCCATCTTTTCAACAGGGTCTTTGTCACAACCATGTGGCAACACTGATGTTCACAACCTTGATTTCCATGGCCACATCTGCGAATACAAGAGCAGTGATGTTCTTCACTATGCCTTAAGGTTTATTTCAGCTTCAGGATAATGGCAAGAAGATCATGAATTCAGTAAAGGGTTCTGAGACAATCCTCTAGACATGGAAAAACACATGACATCGGCACATCAGTTCTCCATGCATTCATTTGAGAAGCCACATGTTCGTATTGATCACATCCCAAGGAGTAAGGAGTTACAGCCCCACTCTGGAGCAAGACAGAGAAATAAATGTACATGTAACGAATAACCAGAGTACAAGATCACTTATAAAAAGATGGAATGCCAAGTTTTCTCTGTAACGATGCTATGCTTGATCTGAAGTGAATTAAACCAATAGTACTGCATGCCCTTGGGAAGTTTTTAATCTAAGATCAAAAAGGGGAAAGCTCTTGCCTTTGCTGTCCGAAGAAATAAAGAGGCTAAGTTCTTTGTCACAGAAGACTCCTAGGACACTGGTTAAGGGGTTTGCAGAAAGCAAAGCACGAGTGCCCTGTCATGGGAGGTCAATAAGTACAGCTGCATCATCCTCTCACTCAGAAAATCACTGCCCCCCTTTCAGCCTACCCCCCCCCCACGACCAGCAAAACTGGAATGCCCTCAAAACAAAGTGTCTGCATCTACAGAGAAGAACAGCTGGTCACTCGGGAATCTTAGGGTTCCTCCGAAACACCTGTGAATCTCCTGGCCTTCCTTTGCTTTCAAGAGGACTGGGCTGTAAGTATCAGATAAGTTGTGCAGCCAACACGCATGACCTAAAGGAGAATAAACTCCACAAACTGTACCTGCATCTCTGGTCTAGGCTGCCAAGGGTCAGGCATTGGAAGGCATCATTGATCCTGGCACCCACAATACCTTGGGGCACAGCTTGAAAATACAGAGAGGTCAGGTGAGTAAGCGGAGGTCATTTAAAAGAGTCATTACTTAAACCTCTGCTCAGCAGATCATATTATAGAGGACAGAGTTATTTCCAACTCCACTTAGTTTAAACAATGCTGAGTATATCACAAACTTACAGTGTACAAGAAAACACCTTTTGTTTAGCTTAATACATGACTTTTCCCTTTGTACAATTCTTCAGAGTAACTCTAACAGAGGGCAACATGGGATGTCATGTTTCTTTACAGACCAACATTTATGCTCCTGGAAATTGGCAGCTACAACAAGTGGGAAGTTATTCATTAGAAATGGAAAGGAAAATGTCTCAAGGAAAATGAATTGAGTGGTTTGCATCTGGGTAAAGAAGTTTCTCTTATCTCTCCATACCCAGCCAGTGCAGGCATTATTACCCAATTATGCCTCTGAGATTTCTCCCCTGACTCCCATAAAACACTCCTAGTTTAAATACACACATTTTAATTTGATATGTCTGTATATATTTATTTTACATATTAAAACCCTTTAGGCTTATAATAAAAATACTTATATATTACCTTATATTCAAGTGTCTAATATCCTTCCTATGTCAAATAAATATGACATGGAGACCTATTTGTAAGAAAAACTACCCCCCTTCCCCTTAAACTCATAATGACTATGATAATCATGTTTGCTGAGGCAGGTTGGACACGAAGCTGGGCTAACTTCCTACTGTGGCCCGGCTTCTTTACCTCCCCTTTAAGGAAGAGAACATTTGAATATTAGAGATGAGGACACAGACGGGCCTCGCCTTCACCGCGAGCCTCTCGGTGCAGCTGACCCTGATAACAAGGGAGCTGCTTCCCTAGATGGTAAACCCGCTGCTTTGTGTTGTGCCCAGCTTCTTTCAAATGCGCGGCTCCATGACGGCAACTTATTATTTTTCCTTCTGACTTTATTCTCGGGGGCTCATTTTGTTTCTGTTTAATCAAGAAGTTCTGGAAGCGGCGCCTGCAGGCCCTAGCCCCGTCGTTCTTGCTGTCTAACAGCCCCGGTTGCTTGCCTTCCTTTTGTTTCATTGCTCCGCTTGCCCCGGAATTCTTGTGGAGGTCTCGTAGACTTGTAGAGGTCTAGTTAACAACGGGCCACGCCCAGAGTTCTCTGCAGCGTGCTGGGCCGTCGCCCCCTGCCCCCCGCGGCTCTCCCCAGGCTGACTCCAGCAATGGTCATCTGCACAGCAAACCACTCCCGCTGTAACCCAAACCACACGCTGTCCTCCTGGGCAGCACACATGGAGACCTGGACGGCATTTCTCGGCGGACAGGACGCGGTAATGAAAATAACTGAATGGCGTGATGCAAGTTGCACCGGCGGCTAGAGTGGTGGGTAGAGGAGAAGGCGCAGAGCCTGGAGGAACTCATCTCCAATCGCACCGACACGCACGCCCCTCAAATCAGGGTCCCCCCTCTCCTGATTCCGGCAGTTCATGAAGTTCTCCTTTCCACAGAAGACAAAGGCCATGAGAGAGAGGTTGGTCCCGGGAGCACTGGGTAGCCACACGCACACAAGGTCACCGCAGTGAACTTGCTGAACGTCAAATCACGCCGGGCACTCGTCGGTGTCATCCCCGGGCCTGCGTCGGGATCCAGCCTCGGGGCCGCGGGGAGGGCGGCCTGCGGGGGACCCTCCCCCCCGGGACAGCGTGCTCCCCTCCGTCGGCAGAGCACGAGCTGCTCCACGACACCTGGGAAATGTTTCTAGGTCTGCATGGCACTCTTTCTGTGTTTCATAAAAATGTGATAGAAGAAGTCCATTTGCACTTCCCTCCGGAAAGGACTGTTCGAGAATAGAGGGCCAGTGCCTTCCATCTCCTGACTCTTGGCCAAAGCTCAGCGGCTCGGGTGAGGCAGGAGCACCGTAGAACGCCTCCCATCTTAGCTCCTGGGACAGGAAGGAAAATCGTTCATCTCACATGTCTCCATGGACATTTCCACCACACTGTGGAATCATACAGGAGGTTTTCAGAGATGCAGAAAGATAACACGGAAGCCCGGAGAAGCCTTTGGATTTTGTATCTCAGAAGGGGCGTGTCTAATAGCTAATTCTGTTTTCCCATCTCTCCCCTGCATCTCCCGGGCACTGAATCCTATGTCCTGGGAGCTGCTTACAGTGAATGGGAAGACTCCTTTTCATAAACAAGACTTGCAGTTGATTGCTCAAAACGGGCTGCTTCTGTTACTCTGTAGCATTGGAAAATATATTCTGACTTCCAATTTTGTAAGTAAGTATAGAAAAATATAGATCATTCAAAGAAAGGGGTATGAGGAGGAGACAAGATTAATATGGGAGACCAGCAAACATATTTTCTCTTCATTGAGGAGGGAGATGTATAATGTTTTAATTGCACATATCATGGTTTAGAATTTATCAAACCTTTTAGAGGAGCTAGCTCAAAAAGATACTACCCACTGGAAGAAGAGGTATATAAAGTACAACAATGTCGATAATTAATAGGTGAGACAATTTTGACATTAACCTCCTGACATAAGCTTATTTTGCAGTGTGTTTTAATGAGCAATCGGGATGCATGAAAATGGTCCTTGTGACAACGCATTCAGAAGGACGACACCCAGCCATATTCATTGTGTGTGCCAGGTACACCTGACCCAGCAGCAGAAACTCAGTTAGTTAGCTGTTGAATGGATGAGTCCATTCGTTAGTAGTCATTCATATTCTGAGCGAAATAGGAAAACCAGCTCATAACTTGGGAGCCGTTGCTCGCTGACTTCCTCTAGGGTGTGGCAGGCAACCCCAGCGAAGCTGAAGAGGCCTGGGAGTGCCAGGCTCCCGACGGCTGCTCCCTCGCCAGTCACCTGCTGGGGACCGTCCACACGGACCCTCCCCTAGCTGCCTCGCTCCGTTCCGCTTGCACTCCATTTGGTTTTCCTATTTGCTATTGTTTTCTCAATGCAAAATGAATAAATTTGCACTGTAGAAGACAGAACTCGGCTTCATACAGAGTGCTAGGAAGAAAATAAAAGATAACCATAAATCTACCACTCGGATCTTCCTACCCCCCACCAGCAAGATCCTCAGTCAGTGATTTATGGCAACGTGACAGACTCCTTTCCTATTTTCTACATCACATTTTTACCAGAGACCATGAATTGTTCTGAAATATACCCTTTTCGTGGCGGATATTCATGTAATGAAATATTCATCTACCACAGACTTTAAAGGGGCTGTATAGTATTTCATGAGTGGGTGGCTGCAGTGTTCATAAATCTTTTTGATAGTCACTAATTATCTCAATTATCTGATACAGTAACTAGAACTAATATTCCAAATGCAGCCCTATTTCTTTAGACTATCCTCACATAAAGTCCCTTGGCCACATATTTTAATAAATACTTCCAAATTATTCTCAAGTGAGTTTTAGTCAACGCCCCGTGTTCCTAGAAGTTCATAAATTACATTTTCCCTCATTGCCATTAATGGCATGTATTATCACTTTGATGATTTTAAGTTGATGACAGTACAGTAAACAACAAGGACATCTGCATGTATTCCTGAGTCCTCCTATGTCCACAACAGCAACATTTTCATATTGTTAAACCATTGCTTCTATAGATATATAGTTATTTTAAGTAGCATACATTAGTAGTACCATGACATTTTCATACATGTATATAATTTAATTTGAGCATATTCCACTCTACTAATTTCTTCTTATTTAATTTGCAAAGATGCTTTAACTATTAAAGAAGCTAATGTATTGGGAGACATACATACATCTAGAAATTAGTTTAGAACTTAAGGAAGAACTTAATCTTCAGTTTGTTTTGGTACAGCATGTGTCCAACAAAGTCCAGGACGATACCCTCCCCTGGCGCCTTATTAAATAACTCTGCCAGTGAGCCCTGTGCTAATTCTAACCTAACTTGTCCGAACAAGTGCTAGTCACACCTGTCCTGATTGTGGCCTCGGCCCTTGTAAATAGGCGCTCTGGCAGCAGGAATGCCTGATCCTCTCCTGCCTGGGCACACTGTTCGTTCACCTACACGTACTGACGCACTGGTGTGCCAGGTCTGCACCACTGAACAAGAAGTGGCTCAAGCAAGCCAGGTCCTTGCTCTGGGGAGCTGGAGGTGTGCTGGGTAACCTCTGCCCTGCTTCAAAGTGCACGGGAACGAACCGTGAAGCCGTCTCCTATAGAGGAAGGCAGAAACAGCACCGCACCCGCTCCCTGTCAGGTCTGTTGGTGGGGAGCAGTGGTAAGTGACGCTCCGTAGAGGGGGATTCCTCTCTCCCACGGTCATGCTGCCATTCTCTCCTTCTGCATTTCTGCCAGTTCCGCTTCAAGAACTTATTACAAGCTTCACGAAATCGCATTGACCGGCTTAAGAAGAAAAACGCTTTGCTGGAGAGAAGCGATTCACTACGTCAAAAGCCGTCGAGAAAGGCGGCCCGTGTGGCTTCGGCTGGGTACGGGAGGGGTGCTTGGGCGGAGTGCGCCCCGTGATCCTCGCCTCAGAATCCAGGGGAGACACAACTCTCTAGAGAAGCCATGCGGGAAAGCAACAGCTCGCTGCCCAGCGACCACGGGCTGGGCGGTCAGCAGGCTCGGGACCAGGACGGGGGACTCCGGAGCAGCAGGCCCCAGAAGCTCCGCCAGCCCGGGGGCTCCGCCGCGGAGAGCCAGGGCGAGCTCTCGGGGATGTTTGGACGTTGCGGCTGATAGCACTACTTCTCTGAGGATGTTCTGCTATCCTCAAGAATTCATGTGCTCCAGAATGCTTTGTGGCAGACTCTATTTCCCGTGGGGACTTCAAAAGGTTGCCCCAACATTAAACTATGAGTAACTTGGCTCTCCAGTGCCAAAGGACTAATTATCGACTGGATGAAAATATCTTCTAGTGCTAGAATAACTTAACTCTTCAGTGACAAAGGGTAAAGTATCAGACTGAATAAGACAAATACATGACTATTGCACATACAAGAAATGCACTAGGAGATGAAGACAATTTGGTTAAAAGGAAAGCAGGGAGCTGGGTGTTGGTGGCTCACGCCTGTAATCCTAGCTATTCAGGAGGCTGAGATCTGAGGATCGCAGTTCAAAGCCAGCCTGGGCAGGAAAGTCCATGAGACTCTTCTCTCCAATTAGCCACCAGAAAACCGGAAGGGGCACTGTGACTCAAGTGGTAGCGTGCAAGCCTTGAGCTGAAGAGCTCAGTGACAGAGCCCAAGCCCAGAGTTCAAGCCCCATGACAGACAAAAAAACAAAAAAAGGAAAGCCTGGAAGGAAAAAAAGACTCTGACCTGCTCTATTAATACCCAATGTACTACAAATTAAATGTTAGCATGAATAAGAAATATAACAATAAAAATAAGGGAGTTAATGATTCAAGATGTACCTAATCAATTAGATTTTACTTCTTCTACTTAAAAGCTTTACTGAGGAGGAATTTGTTCCAACCCCTCTGCAGAGCCAGAAGTAAATACCACTTGATATCAAAACCAGAAGACTTTATTAGAGAAGAAAAATGGAGTCTAACATGTTTGTTGTGACATACTGTATTTTCACACGAATAGAAGATGCTTAACAAGATTCAGTGAGTCTAACAACACGTAATGGGGCCAGACCATCATGAGAAATACAGCGTACCCCAGAAATGCCAGCATGATTTGATATTTAGAAATCTATCAATGTAGCTCAACATACTAAAACATTAATCACATACACAATCAGTAAAATTAGGTGTCCCTTACGTTATGATGGCTTGACTGTAGATTCTTCCACCTCACAACAATGTGATGACAAACTCATATGCCATTCTCCCTAGCCTCTAATCAACCTCGGGAGGTTGTCAACACTTCACAGGCTTTGGGTTGGGAGCCTTTGCCCACATGTACCCTAACACAGTGTCCTAAGCACACTGAAAGTCAGCTAACCTAAGCCGTGATATTTGGTGGGCTGGCTGTAGTAAAAGTGGTTTCAGTATACAACTTGTTAGCTTCCCATGGGTTTGTCAGGACACAGCCTCTTCAGAGGCCAAGAAGAGGATCATGTGGAGATGACAACAGCCTAACGCCTTTTGAGGAGGTCTTTCCAGCATAGAGCAGGAATAGAGATTAAAGAAGAAAGGCATAGAGAATAAAGCTGGGTGTGGAACGGAGCCCCCAGATCCCTAGGCAAGCACTGACGAGAGGCGTCGGTGGGAGTGAGAGGGGGGTATTTTGTGGTGCATTTGTTCTACGTGGTTCCACAGCGTGATCGTCATGCTCTAGCTGACGATTGGGGAACAGGAGCACGCTGCGCATAGAAAACGGAAGAAGAGAACTGTGGAAGTGAGAGAGGACAGGGAAAAGTGTGGCCAGACTTTCATGCTGTCCAGACCTGAGCATCTAAATAATCACTCTTGACATCTCCAGTTTAAAAACTGACCAGAAGTGACAGCCCCTAAGTTCAGGGCTCTCCGGCATGCATCCCCCCGGGGCCTGGTGACACCCGGCCCTCCTTTCCCGCAGGAGTGTGCTCGTGTCCCCGCATCTGCCCTGGGGCAGGCGCAGATCCTCTGTGGTCTCAGGGGAGCTGCGCTCTGCGGCCAGCCCTGGGGGGGCAGGGACCAAAACTGCTGTCCAACCATGGACTGGGGATGAGGAAACAGCTGCCTTCCTTCTCTCGGCCCCCCAAAAGTGATTTCCGTTCTCTTCTACTTTTGATCATTAAGTTAATCTACTGGAAAATTAATGTGTGCTCTATATTTCAAGAACAGAAAAAAATGACCTTTTAAAAATTGTTTGCAACTGTATGAAGCTCAAATTAACACTGCCGCTAAGTGTGGCCGTGGGCTGGAAAAAATGCCGTTGTCGCTTCTATGAAAGGGTACATGGTACCTTTCACTGGACAAGAACATGGCAGCTGCTCGATTGGTTTGTGAGTTGGAAAATGGCCCCTAAAACTGGAGTCAATGACTGTTGTGCATGGATCTTGCTTTTGTTGTTAATGAGTGCCTGGGGTGGGCAGATTGTACAGGGTCTGTTTTGCTTCCTGAGAGAGGAATTACCAGCCCTAGAAAGAAAAACCCGTCCCCACCAGTAACCTCATTACTGGGTATTACACACACAATAGCCCAATGTGCACACCACAGCACGCCTGAATATCCCTGGGGGCCTGCACACCTGGAAACCCATACATCATTGCAGAACCCAGACTCCGTAGCTCACCCGGGAACCTCCACATACAACGCATCCAGAGTGTGTTCAAGGGAGCAGGCGTGGGGCTGCCCAGCACAGCGCACCCCGATGTGCCCTCTTCTATGAATCAAGGTTCCCTAGCCCCACTGCCCCCCTCTCAGTCACCTGGAAAAGCAGAGCAAGTCTCAAGTCCTACCCGAGGAAATATTCCAGGTCAGTTCTTTCTAAGCCCTCGTTGGGAGGTCATGCGTGTGTGACACACCATGAACAGTCGACTCAGGAGGTTGCCAGGAGAGTTCCGATTGCACATCAGAACGTAACTCACTGTAACCATCTTGTCTCGGAGGCGTTTGCCTGCCCGCCCCGCCCTCCTTTCCCTTTCCCGCACAGGCTTCTTCTCTGCTCCCCGTCACGCTGCCCGCCGTCCTTCCCCACCTCCTGTCGGTGTTTGCTACAGGAAGAGCCACAGCCCGAGCAGAAGGGCACTGGCAGAATGGTACACAGGCATTTCTACCATCTGTGTGCAAGATCGCTTGTTGATCGTGTGCAGGTAAGGTTGGCATTGCCAGCAAGTCTGCAATGGAAATGCCGTTGCCACCATCTCCTCTTACCCTGGACGTCCTCCTCCTGGACCCAGATTTCCAGCGCTGCAGTAACTGGACATTGCTACCTGGCCTCTCTCGCCTGCAGACCGCTGCTCCAACTCAAGCCATTGTCTACGCAGACTTCACATGGTCCGCGCAGACTGCACTCCATCCAGGAGCACCAGGCGTGTGGGTGAGTGCCCCGGGCAAACCCCTCTCCTCCACCCCAGGCAACTGCTCTCTGCTCGGCCCTGCCGGTCACTTCGCCCTGCCCAAGCCCATATGCCTCCTCCAGGCCCCAGATCCTTCCCTTTTCTCATTCTCCTCTCCGTTAACCACTGTGCATACGCCCCCCCCCCCCCATTTGCCTTCTTTCCTCTCTGTCTCATCTTCCTTTGCTTCTGGGGCACCGTTCTGCTCAACTTACTCAACGCTAGGGGCGTTCTGTCCTTCGCTAGACAATCTTCTTCTTCCCCTCGCTACATGCAGGGGTGCTCAGCACCTCTCCAATGGTGGCCGTCTCTTTCACCCAGAACCCCTTCCCTCCACGACCAGCTTCTCAGAAACAGGTCAGAAATTCTCTTTGGTGCAGACTTCCTGGTCAGCTCTACTGTCTGCGTGCAGAGCAGACAGGACTCGGGACCTCAACAGCACCCTCCGTACCCATGGAGTGGCAGTCTGGGCTCTGGATAAGTTACTCGCAGAGTTGTTATGGTTCTGTTTCCCTTGGCTGGTTCTCCTGCGAGACTGTGACTGCTTCCGCAAAAGGAACAAGGTAGATTCATCTGTACCTCCAGCACCAGCCAGAACCTGCAAGAGTCTATCTCAGATCTATGCCTGTGAACATAGAGCCAAGAAGGGAAGAAGAGGCCATTCGATTTCACTTAGTGTTCAAGTTTCTAGTGAGTTGTGCGTGAGAGAGAGGGAGAGAGGGAGAGCAAGCAATATTAAGTGTCTGATACAATTAGTGCCATTCTTTTCCTTTTACCTTTTTCTGTGTATGCTATCTGAATTGATACCCTTTATTTGGCTTCAACCCTTTGTTAAGTGCTTCCGATGGTTTTGGCAGGCTTCCTGATGAAGTACCAGCTGAACAAGTACCTGCATCAAGACTGCCAGCTTATATCCATGGAGAAATTAGTGGGCCTGTGAAATTCACACCTTGCAAATGACAAAAACAAGCTATTTTTATTTCTTATAAGAGGATTGTCATGGACGTGTGCATATTTACAAGCGAGGACAGAATAAGCTACTTCAAAACAGGGTAGGCAGTAGTAACTGAACAGACCAAGAGGAAACGCGTCTTGTGTGAGTGAGACGGGGCGGCCTCTTCCTCGGGGGGTGCGCGGCTCCGCCTGCCCACCCCATGTGCTGTTCTCTCCTCAAGGCAGCTCACTGTGGAGCCACAGGTATTCGGCTGGTTGAAGGCGTGTGCAGGAATCTGAGCTCCCATCACACCTCCTTCCCGGGATCCCTCCCCAACCCCAGGCTCCTCCCTCCTGGATGAATCGCCCATGAACCCGAGTCCCAGGAGAGGAGCTAGCGGCCATCGGACGGGAGACGCCGCAGGGCTTATACCTGCTGCCGCAGTCTGCTATTCACACTGCTCTGGGAAACCTCACCCTGCACACTACTGGCTACTCCCGTGGACTGTCGTAAGCAGAGTCGCTGCCTGGGAATGGCCAGGCCTTCCCATCTATGTTTTCGTTTTTATTTTTGTTTAGTGTGATCAATAACAGATAACGAAGCACGAAATGTATAGAGCTGCTGAGACTTCTTCCTCCTGTCTGCAGGTACCTAGTACGGTACCTTTCTCTGAATTGGAGAAGAGATCATGCCGGAGAGAGTACTCCTCAGAAGAGGAGTGGGTAGTGAATTTCATCACCTGTGTGAATCTTCACACATTATTTCATGCCTTCGCTCAAAAAGGTGGCAGAGACATGACTCTGAGGGCGGCGTGCAGGCGATCAGTGAACACACACAGCGTCGCTTCGCACGCCAGGGGCTCCGGGCGGCCTGAGAATGAAGACCGAGGGGCTGTGTGTTGCACACTCAGCAGCTCACGGCTGACGCGCGTGTAACCCTCTGCCTGGAGGGGAGGAACGGCAATGGTCACCCCAGCCACCGACGCCTCCGCTCCGCGGGGAGCGGGTGATACCGAGCCAGATGCGCGTCAGAACACCGCGGGCCGACGACTGCCAGGCCCGGCAGAACACCGCGGGCCGACGATTGCCAGGCCCGTCAGAACACCGCGGGCCGACGACTGCCAGGCCCGGCAGAACACCGCGGGCCGACGACTGCCAGGCCCGGCAGCTACGCCCGAGTCCTCATCGCAGTTGCCAGGCGCCACACAGCAACCTTGAGCCCGTCTCCGCCGCTCACAGACAGGCCGCGGCATTGCATGTCAAGAGATCCTAGGACGGCATTCGGCGGCCACGGAAGCCTGGGCTCTGACTACAACCAAACACCCAGTCCTCCAGGTTCTAGAAGGGGAGGTCTTTGGGAAGGGAAAGATCAGAGGAAGTAAAGTGATCTTTCAGAGCAACTGCAAGAACCACACACCAAGGTACTAGGTGCGAAGCTCCTGCCCGTGGCTGCTTTTCCTTCTTTGTGGCGTGGTTTGGGAGAGGAGGAGGACCGGCCCACACGGAAGGGGCTGCTTGGCCACCACGAGCACGGCACGTGTGATGCCCATCTGCTCCGCCGCCGAGCTGCCCGACGCGGCCAGAGTGCACCGCAAGCGCAAGCCAGGGCAGAACTGCACCGACGCAGCCAGAGTGCACCGCAAGCGCAAGCCAGGGCAGAACTGCACCACCAGCTCTCGGAGTGTACTGTACTGAACACTCACAACTGCTCACGAAACAGAAAATCACACAGTCAGCAGAAGATAAAAAATAGCCAGAGGTAAATCACATACATTACCCAAAACAACAAAACATCACAGGCCTAAGAGTGAGGGGGGAAGCCTCCCAGGGGGGCGTCGAGCCCTCGGCTGACCGCGGCCAATGAAGCGCCGCGCCCACCTTGCCCAGCGAGCAGGCCCAGGCGTGGGGAAAGCAAAACGGGGCCAACAGCAAGTGCTAAGCAAGTGGCAGAGCGTCCACGCGCGACACCCGACAACTAAGACACACACACGTGGCTCACGACAACTGAGAAGGGCCAAGGATCCCACTGAGGCATAGGATTAGGTTAATTTGACAGTTATGAAATTTTATGCCTACAAATTCTCTGTACAGATTGCAAACCACAGGATCTAACCCCACATGAAAGAATGCTTATGTAAAGACAAAAATATTTAATTACTCAGAAAAAGAATTCTAAACATGAATTCTTCTATTGAAATATCTGGAAAAAATTATGAAAAAAATGACCAAAGCTACAAGAAAATAATCAATCCTTTATTACACAAGAGAGATTATCAGCTGCCTAAAGTAGATAAAGGTAAAAAAAAAACAAAACAACAAGATGGAAATAATGAACAAGCTTATATTAAAAACATGGAAAGAGCTGCATCCTTAATGGCCGGAACCACTGATGGTGAAGTTTATTAATTTTTCAGTTAACATAAAATCATGCACTTTAACATGTACCGCATTATGACTTTCAGTATGGCTCATAGGAAAAGGACAGCAAAGCTAATTAACCTTGCATGCTAATTACCTTGCATGCTTATGGTCTGTGATAAGAACAGTTAAAAACTCTACCCTCTCAGCACGGTTGCCAATAGCAGCACAGTGTCACTAATGGCATGCAGTCATGTATTAACTTTGCATCCTTTATTCAGCAGCTCCCCAGCCAAATCCCCATCACCACGCCTAGGCCTCTGTAACCCTCATTCCCATCTCCGTGGCTACAACTCCAGCTATCATCTATTCGCATACAACTGATCACATGCCTTATTTCCACCACCCCCCCAATCTGGTTTATTGTACCTACCATAATAGCTTCAAGAATCATCATTAGTTAACAGCAGAATTTTTTAAGGTTGAATTATACTCCATCATACACACGGATACCCAATAGTTCATCCGGCACTCCAGGAATTCCATTCCTGGGCATTTATCCACTAACACAAAGAAAGCCACACTAAAGCAACTGGCGCAACCATGTTCCCTGCAGCATTGCTTACCACAGCCACACAATGCGGCCAACTCAGAGTGGATCAAGAAAATGTGGTATACATAGACAACAGAATTCTACTCACCCATCAGAAAGAACGATATTGTACTGTTCGTAAGGAAATGGAAAGACTTGAAAAAAATTATATTAAGTGAAGGAAGCCGGACCCAAAGAAACGTCAATTGCATGGCTTCCTCACTTGTGGTAGCCAGCATGTGCCTATAAATCTACAAGCAAACACACTAGATGGTTAAAATAATACACTGGGACATGATAAATTATACAGGTGACACCAAAGGAGGGTATCCTACTTTTAGGAGAGGTACACAAAGGCACAATAGCTATGCTCATCTGATCATATAAAATAATATTTATCAAAATGGAACTCCAGGAAATGGAAACCAGAGGTGTTTCAGTTCATTGCTATTTTTGTATTCTTTTCCTTTTATTTTGTTAGTTTATCTTATCTTTGTGAGGGTAAGAGAAGACACAGAAATGGTGGGACAAAGGGTGAACAAATGCAGTAGTGATACTCACTAGATACTGAAAATAGATATTGAAAATAAACCATACAACTTGTGTGTGGGAATGGGAGGGAAAAACTTGGAGAGAGCAAAGAAAGGGGTTACACTGTGAACAAATAAATGTACTCACTACCTGACTTATGTACATCATCTTTACAATAAAAAAAGTGTTAAAGTGTTTCTATATTTTGGCTATTGGAAAGAAAGCTATGGTGAACATTGGAGGCAGACATCTCTTTGGCATACCTCATTTTAGCGCCTTTATATGTGTGTCCAGTAGGGGAATTTCTGCATCTAATAATTTTTGTCTTTGCTTTCTTCACAACTGCCATTCTAAAGAATGTGAATTCAGATGCCACTATGATTTTAACTTACATTTCTCTGAATTCAATGATTTGGGGTATTGTCATAGTCTGTGCTATTACGCAATTACTGAGATTGGAAGATTTGTAAACAGCAGACATTGACTTCTCCAAGTTCTAAAGTCTGCAGCACCCGAGATCAAGGTAGCAGGAAGGACAGCAGCTAGGGAAAGCCAGCCCCCACGGGGGCTGCGTGCTGCGTGCAGACCTCACCCCGTGGGAAGAGGGACCACATGATTATCTTTTGCAAGGACACGGGCAGGCTGTCAGGAGCACAAATTCCACATCGTCTGTGGCCATATTTTACGTCTCCTTTTTATTCAGCTCTTTTGCTGTTTTCCTCTGAAATTATTTGCTTTGTTACTATTTAGTTGTTGGAGTTCCTTGTGTGTTTTGGGTAGTATCTCGTTATGAGATGTATGGATTGCAGACTTCCGGTCTTTTTGTTCTATTCTTCCCTGGATTGTGCAGAAGTTTTTTTGTTCTATTTAAGCCCGCTTGTCTGTTCTGTCGGAAGTTGGGGGCCCATACTTAGTAGAGAAGTGCTCTCCCATTTCAACCATGTCTCGACCCCTTTCCTGTGGACTTTGTCCCTCAGGTGAGACCTTTGTCTGGGACAGCCTTAGAAGGTGACCTTCTGATCTGTGCTTCCCACATAGCTGGGCCACTTTTTTTATTCCTGGTGTTTTATTTTTGAGATGGGGGAGGGTCTCACTAACCTTTTTTCCCAGGTTAACCTCAAATCTCAGTCCTCCTGAGTAGATAAAATCACAGACATAGGCCTTGTGCCCAGCCTTGTCTGTAGTTTCCCTTGTGTGGTCTTCTAGAAAAGTCTTTGATACCAAGTTAATGCTGACTTTTAAAGGAGTGTCAAACCATTCCCTTTTCTTACATTCTTGAGAAGTGGCATTTGTTTAAACATGTCACGGAATTCAGCAACTAAAGCCATTAAGTCCCCAGCTGTGTTTCATTGAATTTTTATTTTAACTAGCGATCCCTCGTTTTTCCTGCTCTGTTCAAATGTTCTGATTAATAATTGGATTGAATAGATGCTCTCCGTCTAGTAATTTTCCATTTCTTCAGAGTCTCTGAAATTGTTGGTTTACAATTGTTCCTGAACGTTTGCATTTCTGTAGTATCTGTTGTGGTGACTCCTTTTTCATTTCAGATTTTGCTGTGTTCGTCATCTCTTTTTTAACAATGAGTCTAGTATTTGGGTTTTGCCTTCTGATTTGCTTTGTGGCAGTAGTGAGGTTCGGGTTCAGGGCCTTGAATTTGCTAGGCTGGCACCCTGCACCCTAGCCACACCTAGCCATATTTTAGTCATAGTGGCTACTTTAAGCTCACAACTCAACTTTACATTCAAATTTACACTTTTACTGCATACATCAGCATTTTAAACTTTTCATATCACGAGTTACATTTATATATATAGTAACTTTATGTATTGTGTATTTCTAAATTAATCATTGTATCTTTTTAAAATTTATTTTGGTCCGTCATGGGGCTTGAACTCTGTGCCTGGGTGCTGTCCCTGAGCTCTTCAGCTCTACCACTTGAGCCACAGCGTCATTTCTGGCTTTCTGGTGGTTAACTGGAGAGAAGAGTCCATGGACTTTCCTGCCCAGGCTGGCTTTGAACTGTGATCCTTAGAGCTCAGCCTCCTGAGTAGCTAGGATTACAGGCGGCGTGAGCCACCAGCGCCCGGCTATTAAGTTTTGTCATATCAAAGATGTGTGATTTACACATTACTATTCAATATTAGAGTATTTTCCATTTGACTCATACTTATTTTTTGGTGTGAGTTTTACACTTTTACACGTTGTGTGTGTTACTAATTAGTGTACTTTCATTACACCTTGAAGAACTCTCTTTAGAACTTCTTGTAGGATGATAGTTCTGGGGAGGATGAAGTCGGTTAGACTTTGCTTCTCTGGTAAATCCTTAGCTCTCCTTCATTTCTGAACATGCTTGTTCTTCTGCCTCTGCTGCTGCCCTGCCTCCCGGGCCTGCGAGGTTCCTGCTGGGAACTCATCTTTCTTTAAGTGGTTCTTTTTAATGCCTTGGCTAGAAGGAGGAAGTGCTCCTTCCTTTAGGGTCAGTTACGGTAGGCTGGCTTCTTCCTTAGGTTGCGTTACATCTCCTTGGTTTGTCAAGTCTGATAATGCCCATCGGGAGTGGAAAACCACAGGGGCTGGTTTGGTCTCTGGAGGTCACCAGGCCAGCCTAGATCCTAGGGCCGCAGGCATTTGCCCAGAGCCGTTTGTGAGGTACTGGTCTGAAGTCCGTGTTCTGGGGCACGAAAGGCCAACTAGAACCTGGGAACAGAAGGCAGCCACGGAGACTGGATGCATTAGCACTCACTTCATCCTGGCCTCTGTGGCTCCTGTCTGGACCCTGACTGAGTCACGAGGCTCGGGGGATCAAACGAGAATATGAAACTACAGAAAGTGGCCTGTCTTGGGCAAGCCCAGGGCCTACCAGATGCCTGCACGGGGCTTGAGACAAGATGGCTGACCTGATGCTGTGTCAAACATCAAACCTAGAGCTTGATGTGGCCCTGGACGGGCCTTTTATCCTGTCTCTTCAGAGTGGGCCTGGAATTTAGACCCAGAGGGACAGCCTCACGGCGAGAGCTACAGGTGACAATAGCTGGCCTGGTTTGGGAGTTGCTTTCAACCTAGTATCATGGGGTCAGTCCTAGGGTCAAACTAAAGAGGAGTTCAGCAGGACAGGCGTAGAGTCCGGCACAGAATGCTGCCTGGTATTCAGGGCTCACCGGAGGCTGCGCCCCAAGTGCCATCTTGGGGTTCTGGCCCGCTGGGCAGATATCTGCAGCCTGAATCCTCAGGGGCCACCTGATGATGGGGTCTCCAGAGGGAGGCTGAGTTTGGATCGACTTGGCAAGGGGCAGCCTGGGACTGAGCACTTCGCACAGGAAGAACATTTAAAAACTGACCGTGTAACTCTGCCACATTGTATGGAACTGTCCACGAAACTTCTTGCACACGAGTGGAACCTAACAGCCTACAGCACGTGCTCAGGACTCCTAAGTATCTCCCAAAGGCTGAATGCTCTAGAGAACTAGCAGAAACAAACATGGGGGGAAAACTGCCAATGAATTAATTATAGGAGCCAGACCCTAAATATATGAAAGTGGGTGAGATTCCAGTAAGACTCTTCAGTTTGTAGAATTCCTCTGGTGGAGTATGTGTGTGTGTGTGTATGTGTGTGTGTGTGTGGTCTGTCTGTGTCTGTGGGGGGGGGTTGCATGTGCCCATCTTGGAGTCTGTGCCTGGACACTCACTGTCCCTGAGCTTTTCTGCCTTTCTTTCCTCAAGGCTAGCACTCTCCCACATGAGCCACAACTCCACTTCTAGCTTGTTGATGGACAGGAGTCTCAAGGACTTGCCTGCTTGGTAGTGCTCGGACCCCGAATCCTCAGGCCTCAGCCTCAAGTAGCCAGTATTCCAGGTTGAGCCACCAGTGCCCGGTGACCTTTGGAGGGTGTTTTAATAGGGGAGTTTCACACCATAGAATGAGGCTTTACGACATTTGTTAATAATAACATAGGGTTCAAATCCAATGGGGCAAACTTCTAACTTCTCTGTAATTACTTCTGTCTTGGAGCTTTCAGACATGTTGCTTACCCTCCCCAAATGCCAGTGTTTTATTGTAAAGTGTAAATACATCTTTTGAAGAGGCATGACATATGGATTAGAGTCAAATTGTGTGTCCTATCAAATCATGACAGGACTTGGCATGCAGCCTGGGTTTAACAGTGTAGGGGTGTGTACATGCGGGCCGGCACACGTACAGTTGCACACGCATGTGTGTGCACATGTGTGTTGGGAAGAAAGGGAGTAGCCTTCGAGTGGAAAGGTAAAATCAGTTATTAGGGGAGGGTGTGGGGGAGGGAAGCAGGCTGAGAGAAATGAAATCAGGAATCTGGAAAAGGAACACAAGCCCATTCCAACTGCTGGGCCAAGGGCTGGGGATGTGGCCTAGTGGTAGAGTGCTCGCCTCGTATACATGAGGCCCCGGGTTCAATTCCCCAGCACCACATATACAGAAAACGGCCAGAAGTGGCGCTGCGGCTCAAGTGCCTGAGTGCTAGCTTTGAGCAAAACGAAGCCAGGGACAGTGCTCAGGCCCTGAGTCCAAGGCCCAGGACTGGAAAAAACAGAAAGAAAATAAATGTTGGGCAAGGGTCACCACAGCAGCTGCCGCTCACTGCCACCCACTGGGCTGCCCCCGTCTCAAGGACTTGTGGTCTGTAACCCATCAGCAAGAACCTGCCGATGGCTGCATTTCTCTACACATAGTCCCGTGACATTTTCCGTCACGAGTCACGCGTATTTCTAAGTGTCTACCTGCTTCTCTTTGTCCCGTCTTGCTGGTGAACAACGGAAAGATGTTTTAAACTTATTTCTATCTTACAAGGCAGCAGTGTGGTTTCAAAACAATCTGGTATGGCAAGCATGTGACTATGCTGGGTGGGGGCACACACGTGTGCACGTGGCTTGAGCCCAGGAGCACTCCCTTGTGCTCATGGTGGCTTGTTCATTAATAGGGTAAAATGTACACGCAGACACACACCTACCCCCCCATACGCATCACACCCGTCACCCACACCTACACCACACACATCACACACCTACACCATACACATCACACACCTACACCATACACACTGCATATACCTACAATCACACACATCACACACCCACACCACCACACACATCACACACCTACACCACACACATCACACACACCACATACACATCACACACCTACACCATACACACTGCATATACCTACAATCACACACATCACACACCCACACCACCACACACATCACACACCTACACCACACACATCACACCTATACTACACACATCACACACACCACACACATCGCATATACCTTCACTCACACTCACACATCACACGTCACACACCTATACCACACACATCACACGCATGCACACACACCAAACACATCACACACACCACACACATCACACACTACACATACATCACACACACCACACACAGCACACACCACACACACATCGCATATACCTACAATCACACACATCACATGTCACACACCTATACCACACACATCACACACGTGCACACACATCGCACACGCGCACACACCCACACGGCACACCCCTATCAGTTGCACACTCACATGTTACCTCCCAGAAGTGATCCCCACCGTGGAATAAAGGGCGGAGTGTTCACTCCTGGGTAGATCGCGTCGTCGTCACGTGCTCACACCCTTCGGGGAAATCCCGCTCCCGGATGACACGAGGTCCCCGCGGGGGCTTTAGACAGCGGGGCGCGGGCGCGGGCGCGGGCGCGGGGGGCTGCGGGCACCCGCCCATCTCTCCGCGCCTCGGCGGCTTTGGGGAGAACCTGCTCTGCGGGTCCGCGCTGGGGCCGGACCTCGGAGACCCTGGACGGCCGCGCGCACGCCCCGCCCCAGGGAGGCCGCGGGGTCGCCCGGGGCAGCGCACGAGGCGGCGCCACCTCGAGTCCCCTCCCCGCGGGTCCCCACCGCCGCGGCCCGCCCGCCCGCCCGCCCAGCCCCCACGTGGCCGCCGCCGGTGCGCAGCGCCCCCCCCCATCATCGGACTGCCAGGCACCGCCGGGGCCCGGCCGCCCGGGGCTCGGTGTCGGGGAGCGCGCGCGCCTCTCGGGGCTGTCTCGGGCGGCGTCGCCCCCCAGCGTCGGCCTCGAGGACGCCGCGCCGCTCCGCGCCGCCCGCCGGCCCGGCTCCCGCTGACTTCGCGCCATTGACCGGCGCAGGGGGCGCCGTTTCGGGGTCGGGTCCCGGGGGGGGGGGCGCGCTGGGGGGGCTGGCACTGCGGGCGCCGGGCAGGTGGGGGGGGGAGGGCGGGTCGGTGGGGAGGAGGCGCTGGGCGGGGGGGGGAGTGGCGGCGAGCCGGGATGGATGGCTCCGCGGGCGCCGGGCGGGTCCCCGGGCTCTGCTGCCGCCTGCCGGCCGCGCCCCGAGACGCGCTCCGGGACGCGCGGG
Source organism: Perognathus longimembris pacificus (assembly GCF_023159225.1). Classification (NCBI taxonomy): domain Eukaryota; kingdom Metazoa; phylum Chordata; class Mammalia; order Rodentia; family Heteromyidae; genus Perognathus; species Perognathus longimembris. The sequence goes on from NW_025960481.1 coordinate 68,165, forward strand.
CCCTCCCCGCGGGGGCCGCTCCCCGCCGGCCCACTCCGCGCCCCCGGGCGGGGCGGACGGGCGCGCGTCCCACGCGGGGCACCTGGGTCCCGCCCCCCCCCACTCCCGCCCGCCCCGCGGGGAGGGGAGGGCTGGGGAGCGGGGCAGCGAGCGCCGGCCTCGGGCGCTCAGGGGGGCTCAGGCCGCGGGCCCTGCGCCCTGGGGCCGGGCGAGGCCGAGCCGAGGCCCTGAGGTCGAGGGAGAACTGGAGATTTCCACCGCCCGCCCCGCCCCGTAACCAAACCGAAGCTGGGAGAAAGACAGGATGAAGGTCGCTGCGGGAGAGGGCGGACAGAGCTCGGCCTTCCCGCGGTGGCCGCTTCCCTACGCGCGCGCCAGGTCGCACATCAAACTGTCTCCAATACACAGCCCCCGGCCACCTTGATCTAGGGCTGCTTCTCCTCTGCCTCTGGCCTCCACGCCATAACGGCCCTGGTGGGTCACCGAGGGGCTTGCCAACTCCAGACCCTCTCCTAAGGATCTTCACGGGGGTCCCAAGACTACAGGAAAAAGACAGGAGGAGTTTCAATCCCAGACATCACAGCTGCAGCAAGCGGTAAACAGGGCCTCAATCATAGCTGGATAAACACAGCCCTTACACGCAGGCAAATAACATTAGGCTGTTTCTGTTAGTGTTTGTTGTTTGTTCTTTTAAAAGTTATCACACAAGCCATTCCAAAGCCATTCCAGTGTTGCAGAGATTCTAAAATTATCAGAGTAGGTATTCAAAATACATTTGATTAATATGCTAGATGCTGATGGAAATAGTTAACACCACTTATAAAAATAGGGGTAACACAAGCAAAGAGATAGAAACACTAAGAATCAAAGGTAATACTAGAGGTTAAAACACAAACTGAAGTGACCGACGCATTTGGTGGCCTCACCCAGGAGACAGAAAAGGACCAGAGGAAAAATATCAGTATCTCAGAGATGTCAGGAGAGACTTCCAAAATGGAAATTCCACGAGGAGAAAAAGCAGGAACAGATGTTGAACATAACATCCAACAACTGTGAGCCAATTACATAAGGATCTGGAAAGAGCAGAAAGAGAAGGAAAGAGCGTATGTGAAAGGCCGCTGGCTAAGACTTTTGAGGAACCTGATGGTAAACATCCTGTAGGGCAGCCAGGAATCCCACACCCCAAACCAGCCTGAATACCAAACACCTGTGACCAGTCACATCCTATGGAACCGCGGAAACGAACAAGAGGAGAAACCATGAAAACGTGATGACTTAGAGGAACAAGACTAGAAATCACGTAGCATTTCTCTTCAGAAGGCACGTAAACAGAGAGCTGAGTCAAGTATCCCAGTTGAAAGACAAAAGCCAGCAGCCTAAAACTGTGTATCCAGTGATATTATCACTTGAAAATGACGGAAAAGTAAAGACATTCATGTAAGTAATGAATGAGGAAATAGGGTATCCATAGATCTCTACTACAAGACTTTCAGAAAGAAGAATAAAAATATTAAAACCTGGAACCAAATATTGTGCTTTTGAGATCATTTTCAATGTGATTATTGTGCCAAATGACCTAGATCCATGAATCATAGCTCCAAACTCACATTTCTGTATAACTGAAATTGCTAAGTACTGTTCAAAACTGAGCTTAATATAAACATGGCTGACTAGAAATGGCGGTGGTGTCTGCTCTCCGTTATGGACAAACTCATCAGACGCGAGGCCACCAGGTAAGGCAGTCAGTGAGCGAGCGGATGTGTGTCCATACAGGTTTATCCGTACTTTCCAACAGGTTATCTCAGGTCAACAGGGAATAGAAAATGCTAGAATATGTTTTCCAATGCAGAAGGTGGTCTGACAATTTGTTCTGCACAGGGCAGTTACACCATACAAGCCCTTGATATCCCAAGACAAAATGTTGACCGAGAAAACGATCCGCTTGCATTTGTAGACTTTCCTGTCCTCTCACATGGGACTTTCTCTGAGACAGACGGTGTGGAATGTAGAGCTGCGATTCCAGAGGCCTGGCTTCAAGGATTCCTACAGGAATTAAGGAAAGCTAAACTCATCCACCTGTGTGTGCCTCGAGCATCAAAGCCGCGGAACTGTCTGTCCTGCCTCCCTCTCTGATGAGCTCCCCGTAGCCCAAGGACGAACTGCCTGGGATCTCCCAGGACCATGATGTCTCCTCTGGAACAGACTCTCCAAGGATTCACAGCGAAGACAGAGATCAGCCTTGCAGGACGGAAAAAAGAAGATCACTGTACCTACGAAAAGATGATGTGGCATCAGTTTATTCCCTGTGGATAGACTGATTTTCAGTTGCCAAATCACAACAGAAGAGAAGGATTATACAATTATTAGCTGCTGTCCCTGGAGAGTGAAGAGAGTGCAGCAGCCATTTTCATGGACAGAGGGCGGGGTCCTCCTGTCACACAGAGGGCGGGTCTTCCTGTCATACAGAGGGCGGGGTCCTGGTCACACAGAGGCGGGGTCCTCCTGGTCACACAGAGGGCGGGTCTTCCTGGTCACACAGAGGACGGGGTCCTGGTCACACAGAGGGTGGGGTCCTCCTGTCACACAGAGGGCGGGGTCCTGGTCACAGAGGGCGGGGTCCTGGTCACACAGAGGGCAGGTCCTCCTGTCACACAGAGGGCGGGGTCCTGATCACACAGAGGGCGGGTCTTCCTGTCACACAGAGGGCGGGGTCCTCCTGTCACACAGAGGGCGGGGTCCTGCTCACACAGAGGGCGGGGTCCTGGTCACACAGAGGGCATGGTCCTCCTGGTCACACAGAGGGTGGGGTCTTGGTCACACAGAGGGTGGGGTCTTGGTCACACAGAGGCGGGGTCTTCCTGGTCACACAGAGGGCGGGGTCCTCCTGGTCACACAGTCCTGGGAACACAGAGGTCAGGTCTTCCTGTCACACAGAGGGCAGGGTCCTCCTGTCACACAGAGGGCAGGGTCCTGGTCACACAGAGGGCGGGGTCCTGGTCACACAGAGGGCAGGTCCTCCTGTCACACAGAGGGCGGGGTCCTGGTCACACAGAGGGCGGGGTCCTCCTGTCACACAGAGGGCGGGTCTTCCTGTCATACAGAGGGCGGGGTCCTGGTCACACAGAGGGCGGGTCTTCCTGGTCACACAGAGGGCGGGGTCCTGGTCACACAGAGGGCAGGTCCTCCTGTCACACAGAGGCGGGGTCCTGCTCACACAGAGGGCGGAGTCCTGCTCACACAGAGGGCGGGGTCCTCCTGGTCACACAGTCCTGGGAACACAGAGGTCAGGTCTTCCTGTCACACAGAGGGCAGGGTCTTCCTGGTCACACAGAGGGCAGGGTCTTCCTGGTCACACAGAGGGCAGGGTCTTCCTGGTCACACAGAGGGCAGGGTCTTCCTGGTCACACAGAGGCGGGGTCCTGGACACACAGAGGGCGGGGTCCTGGTCACACAGAGGGCGGGGTCCTCCTGTCACACAGAGGGCGGGGTCCTCCTGTCACACAGAGGGCAGGGTCTTCCTGTCACACAGAGGCAGGGTCCTCCTGTCACACAGAGGGCGGGTCTTCCTGGTCACACAGAGGGCGGGGTCCTCCTGTCACACAGAGGGCGGGGTCCTCCTGTCACACAGAGGGCAGGGTCTTCCTGTCACACAGAGGCGGGGTCCTCCTGTCACACAGAGGGCGGGTCTTCCTGGTCACACAGAGGGCAGGGTCCTCCTGTCACATAGAGGGCGGGGTCCTCCTGTCACACAGAGGGCGGGGTCCTCCTGGTCACACAGAGGGCGGGTCCTCCTGTCACACAGAGGGCGGGGTCCTGGTCACACAGAGGGCGGGGTCCTGGTCACACAGAGGGCAGGGTCCTCCTGTCACACAGAGGGCGGGGTCTTCCTGGTCACACAGAGGGCGGGGTCCTGGTCACACAGAGGGCGGGGTCCTCCTGTCACACAGAGGGCGGGGTCTTCCTGTCACACAGAGGGCAGGGTCTTCCTGGTCACACAGAGGGCAGGGTCTTCCTGGTCACACAGAGGGCGGGGTCCTCCTGTCACACAGAGGGTGGGTCCTGGTCACACAGAGTGCGGGGTCCTGGTCACACAGAGGACAGGTCCTCCTGTCACACAGAGGACGGGGTCCTGGTCACACAGAGGGCGGGGTCTTCCTGGTCACACAGAGGGCGGGTCTTCCTGGTTACACAGAGGGCGAGGTCCTGATCACACAGAGGGCGGGGTC